>NC_079199.1:63421707-63673282 GCF_029499605.1 Hyla sarda
TCCTAAATTGTGCGTTTTTTTGGGGGGGATTGTGAAGCCCTGGTGTATACTCGTGCATCAGCCAATTCCAGGCTGTGTCATTCAGGCAATATATGGGTTACTGATGCCGCTGTGGGGCCTGGGTCTGGGAATTTCAAATTTTCTCATAGGTAGCACCAGCTATCCAAAATCTTTTCCAAAAATTTATAAAATTGTTGTGTTTTTTGGGGGGGATTGTGAAGCCCTGTTGTGTACTCGTGCATCAGCCAACTCCAGGCTGTGTCATTCAGGTAATATATGGTTTACTGATGCCGCTGTGGGGCCTGGGAATTTTACATTTTCTCATAGGTAGCACCCGCTATCCAAAATCTTCGGTTTAAATTTCTTAATTCATCTTTTAATCTTAGGGATTGTGAAGGCCTATTGCCTACTCATGCTGCTGGCAACTCCGGGCTGTACCATTCATCCACTATATGGTCTCCTCATGCTGCCAACACCTCCATGCTGTGTCATTCAGCCACTATATGGTGTCCTCATGCTTCAGCCTCATCCAAGCTGTGTCATTCAGCCACTATATGGTGTCCTCATGCGGCCAACACCTCCACGCTGGGCCATTCAGCCGCTATATGGTCTCCTCATGCTGCCAACACCTCCACGCTTTGTCATTCAGTCACTATATGATCTCCTGACACTGATGCCACCTCTAGGCTCTGTCATTGTGCTGCTGTGCGGCAGTGATTCTAAAAGCGATGCCGGTAATCTGCATGTTATTCTGAATAACAGTATTATTTCACTACCCCAGCACACTCCATATGTGTTTTAGAACACAGCAAAGTGTTCTATACCTCTATAGAGGCTGTATGTAGGCTCGAAATAGCCTTTTTTTTAACATAGATTCGCCGCGAAAAAATTCGGGTCGAAGCAAACTTTTTCGGAAAATTCGGCGAATCGGCCGAATCGAATTTTTGAAAAGTTCGCTCATCTCTAATTACAACCTTATGTCCAATCCACTCATTATTTAAAAGATACTACACAAATCATTTCAATTCTGGAAGGACTAGAATGGCAACAACATTATTAGTTACACTGGATGTGAGCTCACTTTACACCATTATCCAACATAATTTAGGGATAGAAGCTGTCCAACATTGTTTGGTACAAGGTAACAGCACAGTTCCAATTTATTTTAGACAGCATTTTATTTCTCCTTACACATAATTATTTTTTCTTTAGTGGTGATTATTAACTGCAACAAAACGGAATGGGGACCAATTTTGCGCCCAGCTACACGAATTTATATAGGTCGGCATGGGAGGAACTTAAAATCACTCCTGAGCTGGGCGCAGGCTTTGTCCTATGGCAACGGTATTATTCTCATATGGCAGTATTCCCTAGATGAATTGGAATTTAAAATTCACAGCCTCATCAGACCCCTCAACCATTGAATTTTTAGACCTTAAAATCACTAGCACATTTGGCAAATTAGAATGTAGTACCTTCCATAAATCAATAGCCAAAAACTGTTTCATTTTATTTTCTAGTTGCCATCTTCCAAGATGACTGTTAAATAATCCTTCGGGACAATATAGACTCCTAAAAAGAAATTGCACCAATGAGACACAATTTGAATTAGAAGCGAACACTCTCATTAACAAATTTCTTGAAAAAGGTTACCCTTCCGTCCTTTTACAAAAATGCAAAAAATCATATATCAGAACAAGATAGATCCACCTACTTCAAAGCTACTACCCCCAAACCCATAGAAGATAACCAAGTACATCTCATCCTGCCATTCAACAAAGAATACAAAAAGGTAGAGAAAATTATTAAAAATAATTGGCATTTATTATTAGAGATGAGCGAATCGAAGCTGACGAACACAAATTCTTTACAAATTTCACGAAATATTCGATTCGCAACAAATGCGAATATCGACACGATTCTATTGCGCAAATCGCTTCATTAAACTCCATTTTACAATGTTCCAGGCTAAAGGAGACCTAAAATGGCGGATCCGCATGTCACTACATGGGGCAGGGGATTATGGGAGGGCGGGAAGGGAGGTAGGCGGGATGACCCTGAATCACATGCGAGATGCAGCCTATCAGCATTCATTGACCCCTGTGATGTCACAGCCCTATATAATCGCCAACCATCTTGCGGTTGCTCATTTCATGCCATATACACTGCAGATATAGGACAGACTCCGTGTTTGTGTGTTACATAGACGTGCTGAAGCCACAACATTCCGCTGCCAACTGCTATGTACATCAGCCTTGTGAACAGAGAGAAGTGGATTGCTTTGCTTGTTCTGACTCATAATGATTTTTACGTCATAAAGCTCCCATGAATTATTCAGCATTTCATCAGAGAGGGGCAGATAGCTTTTCATTGCCTCATACATATCAACAAGCTTCCTGAACTTAACCCCTTAAGGACTGAGCCCTTTTTCACCTTAAAGGAGTAGTCCAGTGGTGATTCAGTGGTGAGCAACTTATCCCCTATCCTAAGGATAGGGGATAAGTTGCAGATCGCGGGGGGTCCGACCGCTGGGGCCCCCTGCGATCTCCTGTACGGAGCCCCGACAGCCCGCGGGAAGGGGGCGTGTCGACCTCCGCACGAGGCGGCGGCCGACACGCCCCCTCAATACAACTCTATGGCAGAGCCGAAGCGCTGCCTTCGGCAATCTCCGGCTCTGCCATAGAGATGTATTGAGGGGGAGATGTATTGAGCGGCCGCCGCCTCGTGCGGGGGTCGACACCCGCTATCTCGGCGGAGAGCCGGGGCCGTGTACAGAGAGATCGCGGGGGGCCCCAGCGGTCGGACCCCCCGCGATCTCAAACTTATCCCCTACCCTTAGGATAGGGGATAAGTTTTTCACCACTGGACTACCCCTTTAAGGACTCAGCCGTTTTTTGCAATTCTGACCACTGTCACTTTAAACATTAATAACTCTGGAATGCTTTTACTTATCATTCTGATTCCGAGATTGTTTGTTTTTTCGTGACATATTCTACTTTAACTTAGTGGTAAAATTTTATGGTAACTTGCATCCTTTCTTGGTGAAAAATCCCCAAATTTGATGAAAAAATAGAAAATTTAGCATTTTTCTAACTTTGAAGCTCTCTGCTTGTAAGGAAAATGGATATTCAAAATAAATTTTTTTTGGTTCACATATACAATATGTCTACTTTATGTTTGCATCATAAAATTTATGAATTTTTACTTTTGGAAGACATCAGAGGGCTTCAAAGTACAGCAGCAATTTTCTAATTTTTCACAAAATTTTCAAACTCGATATTTTTCAGGGACCAGTTCAGATTTGAAGAGGATTTGAAGGGTCTTCATATTAGAAATACTCCACAAATGACCCCATTATAAAAACTGCACCCCCCAAAGTATTCAAAATGAAATTCAGTCAGTGTTTTAACCCTTTAGGTGTTTCACAGGAATAGCAGCAAAGTGAAGGAGAAAATTCAAAATCTTCATTTTTTACACTCGCATGTTCTTGTAGACCCAATTTTAGAATTTTTGCATGTGGTAAAAGGAGAAAATTTTTACTTGTATTTGTAGCCCAATTTTTCTCGAGTAAGCACATACCTCATATGTCTATGTAAAGTTTTCGGCGGGCGCAGTAGAGGGCTCAGAAGGGAAGGATTGACAAGGGGATTTTGGAGAGAACATTTTTCTGAAATGGTTTTTGGGGGGCATGTCACCTTTAGGAAGCCCCTAGGGTGTCAAAAAAGCAAAAAAAAAACACATGGCATACCATTTGGCAAACTAGACCCCTTGAGGAACGCAATAAGGAATTAAGTGAGCCTTAATACCCCACAGGTGTTTCATGACTTTGCAAATGTAAAAAAAAAAAAAAAAATTACCTAAAATGCTTGGTTTCCCAAAAATTTTACATTTTTACAATGGGTCAAAGCACAAAATACCCCCCAAAATTTGAAGCTTAATTTCTCCCAATTCAGAAAACACCCCATATGGGGTGAAAAGTGCTCTGCTGGCGCACTACAGGTCTCAGAAGGGAAGTAGTCACATTTGGCTTTTTGGAAGCAAATTTTGCTCTGGAGGCATGCTGCATTTGGAAGCCCCTATGGTGCCAGGACAGCAAAAAAAAAACCACATGGCATACCATTTTGGAAAATAGACCCCTTGGGGAATGTAACAAGTGGTAAAGTGAACCTTAATATCCCACAGGGGTTTCACGACTTTTGCATATGTTAAAAAAAAAAAAAAGAAATTTTCCTAAAATGCTTGGTTTCCCAACAATTTCACATTTTTACAAAGGGTTAAAGCAGAAAATACCCCCCAAAATTTGAAGCCCAATTTCTCCCAATTCAGAAAACACCCCATATGGGGGTGAAAAGTGCTCTGCTGGCGCACCACAGGTCTCAGAAGAGGAACAGCCACATTTGGCTTTTTGGAAGCAAATTTTGCTCTGGGGGCATGCCGCATTTAGGAAGCCCCTATGGTGCTAGGACAGCAAAAAAAAAAAAACACATGGCATACTATTTTGGAAACTAGACCCCTTGGGGAACGTAACAAGGGGTAAAGTGAACCTTAATACCCCACAGGGGTTTCACGACTTTTGCATATGTTAAAAAAACAAAAATTTTTTTACCTAAAATGCTTGGTTTCCCAACAATCTCACATTTTTACAAAGGGTTAAAGCAGAAAATACCCCCCAAAATTTGAAGCCCAATTTCTCCCAATTCAGAAAACACCCCATATGGGGGTGAAAAGTGCTCTGCTGGCGCACTACAGGTCTCAGAAGAGGAACAGCCACATTTGGCTTTTTGGAAGCAAATTTTGCTCTGGGGGCATGCCGCATTTAGGAAGCCCCTATGGTGCTAGGACAGCAAAAAAATAAAAAAACACATGGCATACTATTTTGGAAACTAGACCCCTTGGGGAACGTAACAGTGTTACAGTGAGTACTTACACCTCGCAGGTTTTTTGAATAGTGGGCCGTAAAAGTGAAAAATTTGATTTTTTTGCACTATATTGATAGTGTTACCCCAAATATTTCATTTTCACATTGGGTTATAGGGCAAAAGGCCCCCAAAATTTGTAGAACAACTTCGTCTGAGAAAAAAAAATACCCCGTATGTGGATGTAAATTGCTCTGTGGACGCACTACAATGCTCAGAATAGAAGGAGTGAAATTTTGTTGAAATCGAAGTCGGGGGTCATGTGCATTTATAAAGCCCCCAACAGAAAAAAAAAAACACATGTGATACAATTTTAGAAACTACACCCCTCAATGAACGTAACAAGGGGTACAGTGGGAAATAACACCTCACAGGTTTTTTGAAAAATGGGCCATAAATTGAAAAAAAAGATGTTTTTACACTAAAATGCTGGAGTTACCCAATCTTTTACATTTTCACATGGGGTAATATGAGGAATTGGGTTACAAATTTTGGAGGGCTTTTTCCCCTGACTATGAAAATACATCCACATATGGGGTAACGTGCTGGACGGGCGCACAACAAGGCTCAGAAGTCATAGAGGTCACTTTGTATTTGTGACCTATGGCATATCAGTAGCTGACGGTTACATACATTCCGAGGAAAATACAAAAATGAAACACCCAAATGTGACACCATTACAGAAAGTACCCACCCTGAGGAATGGGTATAGGGGTAAAGAGGACATTTCTAATGCACAGGTGTTTCCTAAAATTTTTTTCCAGGAATGGATGAAGGGTAGCTTTTGAAAATTGCAATTTTCAACCTATGCTCTGCTTCATCTTTCTGGGAACAACTAATATGTAACTCAGAATTGTCGCCTGGAAATACGACAGAGCTCAGCGAGAACTCTTCACATTTGAGGCGGATGTTTGTTACGGACCTAACAGTTACATACATTCAGAGGAAAATACAAGAAAGGAACACCCATATGTGAGAATACTACAAACAGTACACCCCCTAGTGAAGGTGTATAGGGTGAAGTGGAGATTTGGAACAGACGGGTGTTCCCTTCATTTATTTTCCAGGAATGGATGTAGTGTACTATGGGGGGAAGAAAATTACAATTTTAGTACTGATATGCCAATTATTTTCCCAGAATGATGACCCAGAGTACAGCCAAAAGTAAAAATGATGCCCGCCTCAAACCCTATACTCTGAATCATCATTCTGGGAAGGGGATGTGTGGGGCTGTCCCTATTCTGTTACCTCAAATGCGCAACCCGCTCAGGTGGAGAGAGAGCGTTGCGCATTTGAGGCAACTGCAAACCTCCAATGCTGTTGACTCTGTGTCCCATGACCCATTTTTTAGGGGGAAGAAAAAAAAAATATTGGGGTATTGGAAAAAAGGTTTTTTTTTTTTGGAGGGGGGGGGGGGGGTAGGGTATTTTGGTATAAAATTTGGAAGTCAATGTACCCTGGACTGGTACATTGGAGCCGAATTCTGGGGAATGAAAATTAGGGCAAAGGATCTAAAATTTAGTACTCCATGGAAGTGTGATACTCCCTGAAGCAGCCTATGCAGAGGCCCGGATTATCTGGGCAAGTGTCACACTGAATGGTGGTGTCCCTCCGTCTCCCCTTACTGTGACACACTCTGCATTTCTTCTGGGTTCGTCCCGACCTTCTAGTGTTGGGGATCACACCAGGAAAGTGTTGGCCCGGGACGATCCGGGGACCTAAAGTTCCAGAGGTGCTCTGACCTGCTCCTTGGCAGTCACCAAAGATGAGGGCCTTTAGAACTACCTCTTGGAACTCCAGGTATGTCCCTGTGTTGCCAGCGTTCTGGTACAGTATAAAAGAGTTGTACATGGCAACCTGTACCATGTAGACCGCAACCTTTTTATACCATACATGTGTTTTCCGCATGGCATTATATGGCTTGAGGACTTGATCAGAAAGATCAACTCCCCCCATATACCGATTGTAGTCCAGAATACAATCGGGCTTGAGGACCGGTCCCACGGTACCTCGCACAGGGACAGGGGTGCTGCCATTCCCATGAATTGTGGTGAGCATAAGGACATCCCTCTTGTCCTTATACCGGACCAACAACATGTTCTCATGGGAAAAGGCACGGGACTCACCCCGGGGGATAGGAGCATGTAGGGGATGGGGCGGAAGGCCTCTTTGATTCTTCCGGACTGTCCCACAAGCAAACGTGGATCTGGCGGCGAGGGATGAAAAGAGAGGGATACTAGTATAAAAGTTATCCACGTAAAGGTGGTAACCTTTATCTAGCAATGGGTGCAAAAGGCCCCAAACGATTTTCCCGCTAACACCCAGAGTGGGGGGACATTCTGGGGGTTCAAAACCGGAATCTTGTCCCTCATACACTATAAACTTGCAAGTGTACCCGGAGGTACTCTCTCAAAGTTTATACATCTTCACGCCATACCGTGCATACTACATACCTACATCAAAGCAGTCTACTAATTTGTATCTGTAACAAGTCTAGATACTGTGAAAGTCCAAGAAACAGTACTCACCGGCTGGTGTTTTACAAAAATACAGAGTTTTTTTGGCGTATTGTTGCGCATATTTTGTCCTCATACGTGCATACCACATATGTACATCTAATAAGTGTACCATTTTGTACCTGGTAATCTGTCAAGGGCCTACATACTGGGAAAGTCCAAGCAACAGTACTCACCGGCTGGTGTTCTACAAAAATACAGAGTTTTTTGGCATATTGTTGCGCATTTTTTTTTTGCCCTCATCATTGCATACCGCATACGTACATCTAATTAGTGTACCATTTTGTACCTGTTAGTCTGTGAAAGGCCTACATACTGGGAAAGTCCAAGCAACAGTACTCACCGGCTGGTGTTTTACAAAAATACAGAGTTTTTTGGCGTATTGTTGCGCATTTTTCTGCCCTCATCAGTGTATACCGCATACGTACATCTAATAAGTGTACCATTTTGTACCTGTTAATCTGTAAAGGGCCTACATACTGTGAAAGTCCAAACAATAGTACTCATCGGCTGGGGTTTTACAAAAATTAGTTTTTAGGCTCATTGTAGCGCATTTTTCTGCCCTCCTAAGGGCATAATGCATACATACATCTAAGTAGTGTACTATTTTGTGCCTGTTAATCTGTCAAGGGCCTACATACTGTGAAAGTCCAAGCAACATTACACCACCGGCTGGTGTTTTACAAAAATTACAGAGTTTTTTGGCGTATTGTTGCTAATTTTTCTGCCCTTCTAAGGGCATAATGCAGACGTACATCTAAGTAGTGTACTAATTTGTACCTCTTAATCTGTCAAGAGCCTACGTACTGTGAAAGGACAGCCAAAAGTAATCACCGGCTGGTGATTTAAAAAAAATTAGAGTTTTTAGGCTCATTGTAGTGCATTTTTCTTCGTTAAATCTGTAACAAGTCTGGGAAAGTCCAGGCAAAAGTAATCACCGGCTGGTGTTTTACGAAAATACGTTATCCAAGTGTACTGTAGCAGATTGTTTTGCCCTTATACGTGCATACCCCATACGTACATCTAATAAGTGTACCATTTTGTACCTGTTAATCTGTAAAGGGCCTACATACTGTGAAAGTACAAACAATAGTACTCATCGGCTGGGGTTTTACAAAAATTAGTTTTTAGGCTCATTGTAGCGCATTTTTCTGCCCTCCTAAGGGCATAACGCATACGTTCATCTAAGTAGTGTACTATTTTGTGCCTGTTAATCTGTCAAGGGCCTACATACTGTGAAAGGACAGCCAAAAGTAATCACTGACTGGTGATTTAAAAAAATGACATCGTTTTTAGGCTCATTGTAGCGCATTTTTCTGCCCTCATAAGTGCATACCACATACCTACTTCAAAGCAGTCTACTATTTTGTATCGTTAAATCTGTAACAAGTCTGGGAAAGTCCAGGCAAAAGTAATCACCGGCTGGTGTTTTACGAAAATACGTTATCCAAGTGTACTGTAGCAGATTGTTTTGCCCTTATACGTGCATACCCCATACGTACATCTAATAAGTGTACCCTTTTGTACCTGTTAATCTGTCAAGGGCCTACATACTGTAAAAGTCCAAGCAACAGTTCTCACCGGCTGGTGTTTTACAAAAATACAGAGTTTTTTGGCGTATTGTTGTGCATTTTTCTGCCCTCATCAGTGCATACCGCATACGTACATCTAATTAGTGTACCATTTTGTACCTGTTTAACTGTGAAAGGCCTATATACTGTGAAAGTCAAAGCAACAGTACTCACCGGCTGGGGTTTTACAAAAATACAGAGTTATTGGCGTATTGTTGCAAATTTTTTTGCCCTCATACGTGCATACCACATAAGTACATCTTTTAAGTGTACCATTTTGTACCTGTTAATCTGTCAAGGGCCTACATACTGTGAAAGTCCAAACAACTGTACTCACCGGCTGGTGTTTTACAAAAATTACAGAGTTTTTAGGCTCATTGTAGCGCATTTTTCTGCCCTCCTAAGGGCATAATGCATACATACATCTAAGTAGTGTACTATTTTGTGCCTGTTAATCTGTCAAGGGCCTACATACTGTGAAAGTCCAAGCAACATTACACCACCGGCTGGTGTTTTACAAAAATTACAGAGTTTTTTGGCGTATTGTTGCTAATTTTTCTGCCCTTCTAAGGGCATAATGCAGACGTACATCTAAGTAGTGTACTAATTTGTACCTCTTAATCTGTCAAGAGCCTACGTACTGTGAAAGGACAGCCAAAAGTAATCACCGGCTGGTAATTTAAAAAAAATTAGAGTTTTTAGGCTCATTGTAGTGCATTTTTCTTCGTTAAATCTGTAACAAGTCTGGGAAAGTCCAGGCAAAAGTAATCACCGGCTGGTGTTTTACGAAAATACGTTATCCAAGTGTACTGTAGCAGATTGTTTTGCCCTTATACGTGCATACCCCATACGTACATCTAATAAGTGTACCATTTTGTACCTGTTAATCTGTAAAGGGCCTACATACTGTGAAAGTACAAACAATAGTACTCATCGGCTGGGGTTTTACAAAAATTAGTTTTTAGGCTCATTGTAGCGCATTTTTCTGCCCTCCTAAGGGCATAACGCATACGTTCATCTAAGTAGTGTACTATTTTGTGCCTGTTAATCTGTCAAGGGCCTACATACTGTGAAAGGACAGCCAAAAGTAATCACTGACTGGTGATTTAAAAAAATGACATCGTTTTTAGGCTCATTGTAGCGCATTTTTCTGCCCTCATAAGTGCATACCACATACCTACTTCAAAGCAGTCTACTATTTTGTATCGTTAAATCTGTAACAAGTCTGGGAAAGTCCAGGCAAAAGTAATCACCGGCTGGTGTTTTACGAAAATACGTTATCCAAGTGTACTGTAGCAGATTGTTTTGCCCTTATACGTGCATACCCCATACGTACATCTAATAAGTGTACCCTTTTGTACCTGTTAATCTGTCAAGGGCCTACATACTGTAAAAGTCCAAGCAACAGTTCTCACCGGCTGGTGTTTTACAAAAATACAGAGTTTTTTGGCGTATTGTTGCGCATTTTTCTGCCCTCATCAGTGTATACCGCATACGTACATCTAATAAGTGTACCATTTTGTACCTGTTAATCTGTAAAGGGCCTACATACTGTGAAAGTCCAAACAATAGTACTCATCGGCTGGGGTTTTACAAAAATTAGTTTTTAGGCTCATTGTAGCGCATTTTTCTGCCCTCCTAAGGGCATAATGCATACATACATCTAAGTAGTGTACTATTTTGTGCCTGTTAATCTGTCAAGGGCCTACATACTGTGAAAGTCCAAGCAACATTACACCACCGGCTGGTGTTTTACAAGAATTACAGAGTTTTTTGGCGTATTATTGCTAATTTTTCTGCCCTTCTAAGGGCGTAATGCAGACGTACATCTAAGTAGTGTACTAATTTGTACCTCTTAATCTGTCAAGAGCCTACGTACTGTGAAAGGACAGCCAAAAGTAATCACCGGCTGGTGATTTAAAAAAAATTAGAGTTTTTAGGCTCATTGTAGTGCATTTTTCTGCCCTCATAAGTGCATACCACATACAAATACAAAATAGTAGACTGCTTTGATGTAGGTAACAAGTCTTGATACTGGGAAAGTAGAGGGAAAAGTAATCACCGGCTGGTGTTTTACGAGAATACGTTATCCAAGTGTAGTGTAGCGCATTTTTTATTCCCTCATATGTGCATACCACATACGTACATCTAAGTAGTGTACCATTTTGTACCTGTTAATCTGACTAGGGCCTACATAGTGTGAAAGTCCAAAAGAATAGTGCTCACCGGCTGGTGTTTTACAAAAATTACAGAGTTTTTAGGCTCATTGTAGCGCATTTTTCTGCCCTCATCAGTGCATACCGCATACATACATCTAATTAATGTATGATTTTGTACCTGTTAATCTGTCAAGGGCCTACATACTGTGAAAGGACAGCCAAAAGTAATCACCTGCTGCTGTAGTAGACAAATACTGTTTAAAGAGTAGTGAAGCATATTGTAATACCCTCATATACACACTAAGTTTGTCAGGCAGAGAAGTGCCAGGACGAGCACAGAGGAGAGGCAGAGGCCTAAATACTTCAGGCAGAAGTCGCAGCAGATTAGGGGCAAGAGGCAGCAGGAGTTGCAGCAAGAGGCCTGAGCTCCCGTTATCAGCTAGCGGTCGTGTCTCGACCAGCAACCCATCTGCTGCCGTCGATTGGTTAACACGCTCATCCACTTCATCACAAGTGACATCTGACACCCCCAGTCAACATTTCCTCAGACACAACCCTCAGTTGGCATGGCCCGGGAGCAGTCCCTGTCCTCCCATTGCCTCTTTCTTATGCTGTGCCCACTCCTACAGAAGGGGAGGAGACATGCGCCGCTTGCTCCGCTAGGCGGCCAAGTAGTGATGAGGAGAGGGACATGGGAGGTGGTGTTGCCAGGGTTTATGGTCCTGAAGCAGACACTGTTGGGGAACCTGAAGAGGACATCACTGACATGCAGACACTTGTTGATGTCAGCACCACGGCCCTGCGTCAACACATGCTTCGCCACCATAAAGCGGCCTGGGAGAACTGTGGCTCCGATGTAGTGGTCCAGCCTGCTGCATCACCCAATGGCTAGCGGCTCCCTTCTTCAGCCAGCCAAGGCTGCGCCACCTCAGTCGAAGGGAGCTGTGTGTCAAACCCTCCTTCTGTTGCTACAGATGCTCCTGCTTCTCTCACTTTTGGTCAGCCATTCCGCCAACAATCCATCGGCGAAGCCATGTCCAAGAGACAACAATGTGCGCCCACTCATCCAACAGGACAGAAGTTGAATATGCTCCTGTCTAAGTTGCTGGTGCTGCAGTCCCTCCCTTTTCAAGTGGTGGACTCTGCACCTTTATGAGAATTGATGGCTTGTGCCGAGCCGAGGTGGAGAGTCCCAAGTCATAATTTCTTTGTGAACAAGGCAGTACCAGCCATGCATAATTTTGTACAAGAGAAGGTGGGCCAGTCCTTGAGCCTGTCGTTGTGTTCAAAAGGGCACAGCAGCGCTGACGTGTGGAGCTGTAACTACGGGCAAGGACAATACATGTCTTTTACGGCCCACTGGGTAAGTGTGGTTCCTGCACAGCCACAACAGCAACTTGGACAAGTCACACCGCTTCCTCCTCCACGCTCTAGCTCTCAGGCAGTTGGTCCTGTGACAGTGTGCGACTCTTCCTCCTCATCCTCCCCCATGTCCTCGGCCTCCACTGCACATACTTATCTCGGTGACCCTTCATCATACCATGTGTGTAGGGCACGGAGGTGTCACACTGTTCTTCACATGGTTTACCTTGGAGAACGAAGTCACACAGTAGTGGAACTGCTAAAATTAATTAATCAAGAAATCGGAGTATGGCTTACTCCACAAAATCTGGAAATGGGAAACATGGTGAAGAACATTGTGTCCACGCTGTGACAAGGAAGTGTGAAACATGCGCCCTGCATGGCACACGTGTTCAATCTGGTTGTCAAGCACTTGCTGAAGTCTTCACCCCATTTTGCAAGACATCCTAACAATGGCAAGGAAACTGTGCATGCACTTCAGCCAATCGTACACCGCAAAGCATACTCTCCTTAAGCTGCAGCGTCAAAACGGTATCCCACAACATAGTCTTATGTGTCACGTTGCCACACGTTGGAATTCCACCCTCCATATGTTGGACAAACTATACGAACAAAGAAAAAGCCATCACCGATTTCTTGATGATCCAAGTAGATAGGGGTACTCCACTGTGTAACTTCAATGTGAACCAGTGGCAGCTCATACGTTACACCTGCCGTTTGCTGAGTCCGTTTGAGGAAGCCACATTATTTGTAAGTTGCCTGGACTACAGGATGAACAACGTAATTCCTCTCCTACATTGCCTACAACAAATGATTGAAACAATGGCTGGTCACGGCAATGGAGACGTTGCGCCTACATCTCACGGCTAAATGAGCCCTGTGGGGTCTGAACTGGAGGAGGAGGATGAGGGGCAGAGTGGAGCACAGTTTAGGTTGGATGAGATGGGCAGTGTTTCTAATCATCAGACAGGAGAGGAGTAGCATGATCAGCTAGAGGAGCTAGAGGGTTATTATAAGGAAGGCGAGACAGAGGACCCAGACACACCTTGGCAGTATGCAGTGGAGATGGAGATGGAGATCCGACTCACTGGCGCAAATGGCATGATGCATACTCAGTTGCTTGTGTAGTGACCCCTTAATTGTCAAAATTCGTCAGCGGGATGACTTCTGGATCTCCACCTTATTGGACCCTCGCTACCGTCACAGAATGGGGGCCTGTTTTACACCCACTGAGAGGGAGGACAAACTTGCCTACTACAGAGAGATCCTATGTAGTCAGTTGGCCGATGCCTATCGGCTACATGGTCCATCCACTTGCAGGTCTGACTCGGGGGGCCCTCTGCGCTCACCTTCCACTGCCATGGCTGCTGGGGAGGGGAGGGGTGGCAGGAGCAATACCAGCTCAATCAGCAGCAGCCTGAGTCTTGAGTCGCTGATGAGTAGCTTTCTTCACCCGCATAGTGAAGCAACTCATTAGCAGCAGGTAGACATTGAGCCGGACCTGAACCAGCATGTGGTGGCATACCTTGACATTGCCATTTCCAACAAACCTTGAAGATCCACTGGACTTCTGGGCAGCCAAATTTGATTTATGGCCGCATTTAGCAAAGTTTGCCCTGGAAAAGCTGTCCTGTCCGGCCAGTAGTGTGCCATCAGAGCATGTGTTTAGTGCGGCCGGAGCCATAGTCACCCATAGGCAAACTCTTCTGTCCATGAAAAATGTGGAGAGACTGACCTTTGTGACGATGAATCAGGGATGGATCAGCCAGGATTTCCAGCCACCAATGCCAGATGCCTCAGAGTAGATTGACCATGCTGGCTAAAACTTCAAAGGGGTGACAATTCCTAAATTTATTGCAGGATAATTTTATGGGCCAGTTTGTGGAGGACCCAACAAGAAGTGATGCCTTGTTGGATCTGATCATTTCCAACAACGCAGAGCTGGTTGGTAATGTAACTGTGCGGAAAAACCTTGGTAATAGCGACCACAATATAGTTACTTTTGATTTAAAATGTAGAAAACAAAGACAGACGGGGAAGGCAAAAACATATGACTTCAAAAAGGCAAATTTCCCTCGGTTGAGAGCTGCACTACAGGACATAGACTGGGGGGAGGTGTTCTCAAATACTGATACAGAAGGTAAATGGGAAATTTTTAAATCAACTCTAAATAACTACACAGCTAAATATATACCAAAGGGGAACAAATATAAATGATTAAAACTAAATCCTACATGGCTGACAAATGATGTTAAAAGAGCAATAAACAACAAAAAAAATAGCCTTCAAAAATACAAATCTGAGGGGTCAGCTATAACATTTAAACAGTACAAAGAGCTTAATAAAATCTGTAAAAATGTAATAAAAACTGCAAAAATTCAAAATGAGAGACGGGTGGCCAAAGAAAGCAAAACTTATCCTAAATATTTTTTTAGATATATAAATGCAAAAAAACAAGGACAGAGCATGTAGGACCCCTTAATAATAATAATGGGGAGGTTGTCATGGGCGATCAAGAGAAGGCGGAGCTACTGAATGGGTTCTTTAGTTCTGTATATACTAGGGAAGAAGGAGGAGCTGACATTGGCCAGGTCAATGTTGGTATCACATCATGTAATGTACTGAACTGGCTTAATGTAGAGATGGTACAAGGTAAGTTAAGTTAAGTAAATGTAAGCAAATCTCCAGGACCAGATGGATTTCACCCAAGAGTTCTTAGAGAGGTAAGTTCAGTAATATCTGTACCCTTGTTCACGATATTTAGAGATTCTCTGGTTTCTGGTATTGTGCCAAGGGACTGGCGCAAGGCGAATGTGGTACCAATCTTCAAGAAGGGCTCTAGTTCTTCCCCAGGAAACTATAGACCAGTAAGTTTAACGTGCATTGTGGGTAAATTGTTTGAAGGACTTATAAGGGATTACATACAGGAATACATAGGGGATAATTGTATTATAAGTGATAGCCAGCATGGGTTTACTAAGGATAGAAGTTGTCAAACCAATCTAATTTGCTTTTATGAAGAGGTGAGTAGAAGCCTTGACAGAGGAATGGCTGTGGATATAGTGTCTCTGCATTTTGCTAAAGCGTTTGATACTGTCCCTCATATACGTCTGACAGGTAAGTTAAGGTCTTTGGGCTTGGAAACTTTAGTTTGTAACTGGATTGAACACTGGCTCATGGATCGTACCCAGAGAGTTGTGGTCAATGATTCGTACTCTGATTGGTCCCCGGTTATTAGCGGTGTACCCCAAGGTTCAGTACTGGGCCCGCTGTTGTTTCATTTATTTATCAATGATATAGAGGATGGCATTAACAGCTCTGTTTCTATCTTTGCAGATGACGCCAAGCTTTGTAGCATGGTACAGTCTATAAAGGATGTGTATAGTTTACAAGATGACTTGGATAGACTAAGTGTCTGGGCATCCACTTGGCAAATGAGGTTCAATGTGGATAAATGTAAAGTTATGCATCTGGGTACTAATAACCTGCATGCGTCGTATGTCTTAGGGGGGGATTAAACTGGCAGAGTCACTGGTAGAGAAGGACCTGGGTGTACTTGTAGATCTTATAAAGAACGCAGTATATGTATAGGCTATGCGTTTTAGCCAGATTACAAGGGATCACCTCAGCATCATGAGTCAAATAATAATTAGAACCAACTAATAAGTGTTCCAAACAGGTGTGCTTAATACATAACTTTTACTATATTTCTTATTTAAAATCCACCAATAATAAGAAAGTGCCTGTGTATTCCAACACCAATTAAAAATTGGACAATAAATTGGTCGTCACCATTAGTAAACAAGCATGTTGAGGCTCTGCTGGGCCCTGCCAGCCCCAAATGCACAAATGGATTAGTATACAGAACCGCCGACGCGTTTCTACCACCTGGTAAGCGGTGGTTTCATCAGGGAAAGGTTAAATATAGTTGACCAAAACATATAATCAAGCTTGTGGTGTATGCAGCATAACTTCCCCTCATAGCAAAATATATAGCATCATTGGACTAGTACAGCGGGCTCAATTGATCCTGTAAGGAAAAGAAAGTGCTCCACTCCTGTGTCCTAAAAAGAATTGTTTTTGGGGGCCAGTAGTCCGTAGCTGCTTCTACCACCTAAAAAAAAACAGGCAGAAGAAATTGCAATCAATGCCCGACCTGAAAGAAAGAACAGGGAACAATTCAGTCCCTACAGTAGTACTCACGGTTAGCTGTTTCAAAGTACGGGCACGACATTACCTGCAGTTGCGCAGGGAGTCGGAACTCAGTCCAGCTCTACTCGCTTAGTGTAGCGAGGTGCCGGCGTCTGTCGTCACTACCGGTTTCCGGCGGACGTTACATAGTCACAGTAAACAGAGCGGGCGTATTGCCGTATACGGCCCGGCTGTGCGCAAAGTTGGTAACTCCGCCCCAATACCGTAGTGTATAGAATAGAAGGGTTTAAGACAGGTAATCAGACGAATACCCTAAATTAAAGGAGATGCATTTTTTAAAAATAATAATAATGTGACAAGATCAAGGGGATCGCTTGGAGAATTAAATTTATGGGGAGGATGGTTTATCCACATTCGCAGGAGTACTGATTCCGGGCAACACCAAAAATGGACAAGGACTCAGCATTGAGTATGTTGGTATTAAAGCATTGAGACTAAAGGGGTGTCTATAGGCGCAATTAGTATAAGTGTATAGAGAGGGGAGAGACAGGGAATGATTCACTATGGGATATGGGAGGGAAATAAACAGTGGCTCTTTCGGGGGTCTAGTCTGTCCCTATTAGACCCTAGTATGATGAGCCTAAACCTAGGCGGGGTGGGTGTTCTTAGAAGAACGGTCCCGCTCTGGAACCTCCTACTAGTCCCTATAGACCCTATCTAGGGTGACTCCTGACTCCTGGCTAGGTCGACTACGACCCTCCCTTACTACCTACAGTGGTCACCCATATGTCAACTCCCCTCTACTGTCTAATATGCGCCTATAGGAAGCACCCAAAGTTTAACTGTTCGTTTAAACCGTATGGTGAAACTGAATTTAATCTATAGATCCATTTGCATTCATTTTGTAATAGTAGTCTATCCACGTTACCCCCTCGTTGTGATAGAATGATTTTATCAATCCCTGCAAACCGTATGGCAGAAAGATTTCCCCTATGTGTTTGATTAACATGAGTTGCTAACGGTGTATCCCTGATGTTTCTGATATCACCTATATGTTCAAGTACTCTACGTTTCAATTCTCTGATGGTTTTACCCACAGGGGCAGGTGCAATATGCAACATAAATGACTGCTTTGGAGGTACAGTTAATGAAGTGTCTTATTGGTAAGGGTTGATGTTGTAATGGTACTGTAGTGGTTTTTGTAATGTATTGACAAGCCCGGCAGTTGCCACATTTATAGCAACCTGTGCCATTGTTAATTTTGTTCAACCAGTTCTGAGCTGCCGAGTTGTCTGGATACAGATGACTCTGGACTACACAGTCCCCCACACTTCGTCCTCGTCTGAATGTTATCAAAGGTGAAGGACTGATTATTTCTCCAAGGTCCGAATCCATTTTTAAAATATCCCAATATTTGGAGATTATGGTTCGGATGTTAGAGGATTGTCTGTCAAACCTACCAATGATTCTCATATGCTGGGGTCCTGACTCATTTAGTCTCGGTGTGAGTAGATCGCACCTTGGTGTTGACCGGGCAGCATGATAAGCCTGCGATAGGAGGAAATCAGGGTATCCCCTATCTCGAAATCTCTGTCTCATGGCTGAGGCTACTTTTGAAACTAATGCCAGAGAACTTTGCTTTCTGGGTGTTAAGATCTACAAGGACAGTGAGGGCACCCTCCAAAGCACTATCTTCAGGAAAAAGACCTCGACGAACAGCCTCCTGAGGTGGGAGAGTTGCCACCCCGGACCCCTGAAAAGGGGTATCCCCAAGGGGCAATATCTCCGCCTCAGGAGGAACTGTTCGTCGTCACATAGCTTCAAAAAAGAAGCCTCAGCCATGAGACAGAGATTTCGAGATAGGGGATACCCTGATTTCCTCCTATCGCAGGCTTATCATACTGCCCGGTCAAAACACCAAGGTGCGATCTACTCACACCGAGACTAAATGAGTCAGGACCCCAGCATATGAGAATCATTGGTAGGTTTGACAGACAATCCTCTAACATCCAAACCATAATCTCCAAATATTGGGATATTTTAAAAATGGATTCGGATCTTGGAGAAATAATCAGTCCTTCACCTTTGATAACATTCAGATGAGGACGAAGTGTGGGGGACTGTGTAGTCCAGAGTCATCTGTATCCAGACAGCTCGGCAGCTCAGAACTGGTTGAACAAAATTAACAATGTCACAGGTTGCTATAAATGTGTCAACTGCCAGGCTTGTCAATACATTACAAAAACCACTACAGTACCATTACAACATCAACCCTTACCAATAAGACACTTCATTAACTGTACCTCCAAAGCAGTCATTTATGTTGCATATTGCGCCTGCCCCCTCCTCTATGTGGGTAAAACCATCAGAGAATTGAAACGTAGAGTACTTGAACATATAGGTGATATCAGAAACATCAGGGATACACCGTTAGCAACTCATGTTAATCAAACACATAGGGGAAATCTTTCTGCCATACGGTTTGCAGGGATTGATAAAATCACTCTATCACAACGAGGGGGTAACGTGGATAGACTACTATTACAAAATGAATGCAAATGGATCTATAGATTAAACTCAGTTTCACCATACGGTTTAAACGAACAGTTAAACTTTGGGTGCTTCCTATACGCGCATATTAGACAGTAGAGGGGAGTTGACATATGGGTGACGACTGTAGGTAGTAAGGGAGGGTCGTAGTCGACCTAGCCAGGAGTCAGGAGTCACCCTAGATAGGGTCTATAGGGACTAGTAGGAGGTTCCAGAGCGGGACCGTTCTTCTAAGAACGCCCACCCCGCCTAGGTTTAGGCTCATCATACTAGGGTCTAATAGGGACAGACTAGACCCCCGAAAGAGCCACTGTTTATTTCCCTCCCATATCCCATAGTGAATCATTCTCTGTCTCTCCCCTCTCTATACACTTATACTAATTGCGCCTATAGACACCCCTTTAGTCTCAATGCTTTAATACCAACATACTCAATGCTGGGTCCTTGTCCATTTTTGGTGTTGCCCGGAATCAGTACTCCTGCGAATGTGGATAAACCATCCTCCCCATAAATTTAATTCTCCAAGCGATCCCCTTGATCTTGTCACATTATTATTATTTTTAAAAAATGCATCTCCTTTAATTTAGGGTATTCGTCTGATTACCTGTCTTAAACCTTTCTATTCTATACACTACGGTATTGGGGCGGAATTACCAACTTTACGCACAGCCGGGCTGTATACGGCAATACGCCCGCTCTGTTTGCCAGCGTCACAGAGCGGGCGGGGACTGTGCACTATGTAACGTCCGCCGGAAACCGGTAGTGACGACAGACGCCGGCACCTCGCTACACCAAGCGAGTAGAGCTGGACTGAGTTCCGAATCCCTGCGCAACTGCAGGTAATGTCGTGCCCGTACTTTGAAACAGCTAACCGTGAGTACTACTGTAGGGACTGAATTGTTCCCTGTTCTTTCTTTCAGGACGGGCATTGATTGCAATTTCTTCTGCCTGTTTTTTCTTAGGTGGTAGAAGCAGCTACGGACTACTGGCCCCCAAAAACAATTCTTTTTAGGACACAGGAGTGGAGCACTTTCTTTTCCTTACAGGATCAATTGAGCCCGCTGTACTAATCCAATGATGCTATATATTTTGCTATGAGGGGAAGTTATGCTGCATACACCACAAGCTTGATTATATGTTTTGGTCAACTATATTTAACCTTTCCCTGATGAAACCACCGCTTACCAGGTGGTAGAAACGCGTCGGCGGTTCTGTATACTAATCCATTTGTGCATTTGGGGCTGGCAGGGCCCAGCAGAGCCTCAACATGCTTGTTTACTAATGGTGACGACCAATTTATTGTCCAATTTTTAATTGGTGTTGGAATACACAGGCACTTTCTTATTATTGGTGGATTTTGAATAAGAAATATAGTAAAAGTTATGTATTAAGCACACCTGTTTGGAACACTTATTAGTTGGTTCTAATTATTAATTGTACTTGTAGATCATAGAATACAGAATAGTATGCAATGTCAGGCTGCTGCTTCCAAGGCCGGCAGGATATTGTCATGTATAAAAAGAGGCATGGACTCGAGGGACAGGGACATAATACTCCCCCTTTATAAAGCATTGGTACGGCCTCACCTGGAATATGCTGTTCAGCTTTGGGCACCAGTCCATAAAAGGGACACTGTGGAGCTGGAAAGGGTGCAGAGAGGCGCGACTAAACTAATATGGGTAATGGAACATCTTGGCTATGAGGAGCGATTAAAGGAGTTACAATTGTTTAGTCTTGAGAAGAGACGTTTAAGGGGGGATATGATAAACGTATATCAATATATTAATGGCCCATACAAAACATATGGAGAAAAACTGTTCCAGGTTAAGCCCCCTCAAAGGACAAGGGGCACTCCCTCCGTTTGGAGAAGAAAGGGTTTAGTCTCAAGGGGCGACACGCCTTCTTTACCATAAGAACTGTGAATTTATGGAACAGTCTACCTCAGGAACTAGTCACAGCAGGAACGATTAATAAATTTAAAACAGGGTTAGATACATTCCTGGAACAAAATAAAATTAATGCTTATGCAGAAATATAAAATCCCATCCCTTCCCCCAATATCCGACCACACCCCTACCCTTCAATTCCCTGGTTGAACTTGATGGACGTATGTCTTCTTTTGTCCGTACTAACTATGTAACTATGTAACTATTCTACACCAACACTTCACAATTATGGTTTTGAAACCCTCTTGGGTTATCCATCAGGGTTATGAAACCCTCTTGGGTACTGCGAATGCCTGTTCCTGACTTATCCTGTGTCTCTTTCAGGAACTACTTGTCTCACTGATGCTTCGGGCCTTGGGCTTTTAATTTTTGGATGTTTAGTAGTAGCTAAATACATGCTTAATGCAAATTTCAACATTGATCTTTAAATGTAAGGGGTTATGAAACCCTCTTGGGTACTGTGAATGCCTGCTCCTTACTCATCCTGTTTCTCTTTCAGGAACTACTTGCCTCACTGATGCTTCGGGCCTTTGTCCTTTAATTTTCGGATGTTTAGCAGTAGCTAAATACATGCTTAATGCAAATTTCAACATTGATCTTGCAATGTAAAGGGGTTATGAAACCCTCGGGTGTACTGTTGATGCCTGCGCCTGTGTCTTTCAGGAATTACTTGGCTTACTGATGCTTCTGGCCTTGGGCCCTAACTTTTTGGATGGTATCACTACCTAACATGCATCTTCAAAAGAGATTTCAAAGTTCACCTTTTAATTTTAGGGGTTGTGAACGCCTCTTGTGTACTCATGCTGCTTCCTGCTCCACTCTGTCAGCCCGTTCGTCCTGTGACAGTGTGCGACTCCGCCTCCACATCCTCCACTGTGTCCTAAGCCTCCACTGCCCGGACAAGTCTCAGTGGCCCATCAGCATACCATGTGTGCAGGGCACGGCGGTGTCACGCTGTTCTTCACATGGTTTGCCTTGGCGAAAAGTCTTGGAAACAATGGCCATGCAGGGCAATGGAGATGTTGCGCCTACATCTCACGGCCACATGAGCCCTGTGGGGGCTTGTTAGATGTGGTCCTTTGTACCCACACGCTGGGGTCCGGGACACTCAAACTTTGATTTAAATCTCAAATAAAAAAATCTGACATTTCAATAGTCTCCTCATGCTTCAGCCAACTCCAGACTGTTTCATACAGGCAATATATGGTTTACTGATGCCGCTGCTGGGCCTGGGTCTGGGAATAAAAATATTATGATAGGTAGCACCAGCTATCTAAAATCTTCTTCTAAAATTTCAAAAAAATACTTGTGTTTTTTCTTAGGGATTGTGAAGCCCTGGTGTGTACTCATGCATCAGCCAACTCCAGGCTGTGTCATTCAGGCAATATATAGGTAGCACTCGCTGTCCTAAACTTTCTTCAAAAAATTCAAAAATGCTTGTGTTTTTTCTTAGGGATTGTGAAGCCCTGGTGTGTACTCATGCATCCGTCAACTCCAGGCTGTGTCATTCAGGCAATATATAGGTAGCACCCGCTGTCCTAAATCTTCTTAAAAAATTTCAAAAATGCTTGTGTTTTTTCTTAGGGATTCTGAGGCCTCTGGTGTGTACTCATGCATCAGCCAACTCCAGGCTGTGTCATCCAGACAATATATGGTTTACCGATGCCGCTGCTGACCCTGGGTCTCGGAATTAAAATGTTATGATAGGTAGCACCAGCTATCTAAAATCTTCATTTTAAATTTCAAAAATGGTTGTTTTTTTCTTGGGGATTGTGAAGCCCTGGTGTGTACTCTTGCTTCAGCCAACTCCAGGCTGTGTAATTCAGGCCATATATGGTTTACTGATGACGCTACTGTGCCTGGGTCTGGGTATAAAAATGTTGTTATGGAAGGTAGCACCAGCTATCCAAAATCTTCGGTTTAAATGTCTAAATTCCTCTTTTAATCTTAGGGATTGTGAAGACCTAGGGGGAGATTTATCAAAACCTGAGTAGAGGAAGAGTGGTGCAGTTGCCCATAGCAACCAATCAGCTCTCTTCTTTCATTTTTAAAGAGGCCTGTGAAAAAATGAAAGAAGCAATCTGATTGGTTGCTATTAGCAACTGCACCACTCTTCCTCTAAACAGTTTTGCTAAATCTCCCCCCTAGTGCCTACTCATGCTGCTGGCAACTCTGGCAACTCCTGGCTGCTGGCAACTACTAGCTGTGCCATTCAGCCTCTATACATTCTCATGCTGCCAACACCTCCACGCTGTGTCATTCAGCCACTATATGGTCTCCTCATGCTGCCAAAACCTCCACACTGTGTCATTCGGCCACTATATGGTGTCCTCATGCTGCCAACACCTCCCTTCTGTGTCATTCAGCCACTATATGGTTTCCTCATGCTGCCAACTCCTCCACACTGTGCCATTCAGCCACTATATGGTCCCCTCATGCTGCCAATACCTCCACGCTGTGTCATTCAGCCACTATATGGTCTCCTCACACTGATGCCACCTCCAGGCTCTGTCATTGTGCCGCTTTGCGGCAGTGATTGTAAAAGCGATGCCGGTAATCTGCATGTTATTCTGAATAACAATATTATTTCACTACCCCAGCACACTCCATATGCGTGTTAGAACACAGCAAAGTGTTGTATACCCCTATTGAGGCTCTCTGTAGGCTAGAAATATCCTTTTTTAATATAGATTAGCCGAGAAAATATTCGGATTGAAACAAACTTTTTCGGGAAATTGGGCGAATCGGCCGAATTGAATTTTTGAAAAGTTCGCTCATCCCTAGTTATTACGACAAATATTCATCTATGCTCCGTTTTGTAACTCACATCAACAGTCATTCATAAACATATGTGACATGAATTCTTACCGATAATGTAACATTTATACAACATATCATAAGGTGCTTTTCATTTCATTTCAGTATTACTGAATTGGTTCGTTTTTATCTACTTTTGATTTTACAAATCTTTGGTTTTTATGTTGACCCATATGTATTGGTTCTATCAGCTGAAAGACTGTACTGATTGCAAAAGTTGCGTATGATGTTACAGAATGCCTTAATTAACCCCTTAAGGACACATGACTTTCTCATACGTCTCCATTTCCGAGTCCTTAAGGACACATGACGTATGAGAACGTCATGTGTTTTACCGGCCCCCCGCAACCATCTGGCATGGAGCCGGTCCCCGATGCCTGCTGAAATCGTTCAGCAGGCATCGGGGCATATCGCCCCGGGGGGTCATTAAGACCCCCCATGTCGGCGATGGCCGCAGATCGCTGGACAATTCAGTCCAGCGATCTGCGGCGGATTCCGGGTCAATCGGGTCTCCAGTGACCCGGTGACCCGGAATTATTGGCTGATCGGGGCCGTCAGAGACGGCCCCGAACAGCCAGAGCCAGCAGGGGTGAGGTGGCACCGGTGCCACCTCACGATCGCCCTGATTCGTCGGCCGGATTACCGGCCGACCAATCAGGGCGCCTGCTGCGGGTGTCACTCCCGCAACCCGCTCCGCTCCTCTTCCGGAGGGGGTGCGGGACGTGCACCCCGGGTGCTGGGGACCCCGATCCCCGGCGCCCCTGTTGGGATCGGGGCCCCAGGAGCAGCGGCGGCGGAGACGACGAGGGACTGACCTGTGCGGCGAGGATCGTTGGAGGTGAGTGACAGCCTCCTGCTGTTGCTTAGCAACAGCTCCCAGCATGCAAAAAGGGCATGCTGGGAGCTGTAGTTATGCAACAGCAGGAGGCAGACCACCACAACTCCCAGCATGCCCTTATGGGCATGCTGGGACTTGTAGTTTTGCAACAGCTGGAGGCACATTCTTTCTATGGAAAAGTGTACCTTCAGCTGTTGTGTAACTACAACTCCCAGCTTGCACAATCAGCTAAAGTGCATGCTGGGAGTTGTAGTGGTGCATCTGGTGGTTGCATAACTACAACTCCCAGCATGCCCGTTGGCTGTCGGTGACTGCTGAGAGTTGTAGTTTTGCAACAGCTGAAGGCACACTGAGTTAAGTAGCAAACCAGTGTGTCTCCAGCTGTTGCATAACTACAATCCCCAGCATCCCCAGCCAAAGTAGTATGCCTCCAGCTGTTGCATAACTACAACACCCAGCATGCCCTTCCGCTGTCCATACATGCTGGGGGTTGTAGCTTTTGCAACAGCTGAAGGCACACTGGTTGCAAAACACTGAGTTTGTTACCAAACTCGGTGTTTCACAACCAGTGTGCCTCCAGCTGTTGCAAAACTACAACTCCCAGCATGCACTGATAGACCGTACATGCTGGGAGTTGTAGTTTTGCAACAGCTGGATGTTCCCCCCCCCCCCCAATGTGAACGTACAGGGTACACTCACATGGGCGGAGGATTACAGTAAGTATCCGGCTGCAAGTTTGAGGTGCGGCAAAATTTCTGCCGCAGCTCAAACTGCCAGCGAGAAACTACTGTGAACCCCCCGCCCGTGTGACTGTACCCTAAAAACACTACACTAACACACAATAAAATAAAAAGTAAATAACACTACGTATACACATACCCCTACACAGCCCCCCTCCCCTCCCCAATAAAAATGAAAAACGTCTGGTATGCCACTGTTTCCAAAACGGAGCCTCCAGCGGTTGCAAAACTACAACTCCCAGCATGCACTGATAGACCGTACATGCTGGGAGTTGTAGTTTTGCAACAGCTGGATTTCCCCCTCCCCCCCCCCCCAATGTGAACGTACAGGGTACACTCACATGGGCGGAGGATTACAGTAAGTATCCGGCTGCAAGTTTGAGCTGCGTCAAATTTTCTGCCGTAGCTCAAACTGCCAGCGAGAAACTACTGTGAACCCCCGCCCGTGCGACTGTACCCTAAAAACACTACACTACACTAACAGAAAATAAAATAAAAAGTAAAAAACACTACATATACACATACCCCTATACAACCCCCCTCCCCAATAAAAATGAAAAACGTCTGGTACGCCACTGTTTCCAAAACGGAGCCTCCAGCTGTTGCAAAACAACTACTCCCAGTATTGCCAGATAGCCGTTGACTGTCCAGGCATGCTGGGAGTTTTACAACAGCTGGAGGCACCCTGTTTGGGAATCACTGGCGTAGAATACCCCTATGTCCACCCCTATGCAAGTCCCTAATTTAGGCCTCAAATGCGCATGGCGCTCTCACTTTGGAGCCCTGTCGTATTTCAAGGCAACAGTTTAGGGCCACATATGGGGTATCGCCGTACTCGGGAGAAATTGGGCTTCAAATTTTGGGGGGTATTTTCTGCTATTACGCTTTTAAAAAATGTAAAATTTTTGGGAAAACAAGCATTTTAGGTAAAAAAAATATATATTTTTTTACATATGCAAAGTCGTGAAACACCTGTAGGGTATTAAGGTTCACATTACCCCTTGTTACGTTCCCCGAGGGGTCTAGTTTCCAAAATGGTATGCCATGTGTTTTTTTTTGTTGTTCTGGCACCATAGGGGCTTCCTAAATGCGGCATGCCCCCAGAGCAAAATTTGCTTTCAAAAAGCCAAATGTGACTCCTCTTCTGAGACCTGTAGTGCACCAGCAGAGCACTTTTCACCCCCATATGGGGTGTTTTCTGTATCGGGAGAAATTGGGCTTCAAATTTTGGGGGGTATTTTCTGCTATTACCCTTTTTAAAAATGTAAAATTTTTGGGAAAGCAAGCATTTTAGGTAAAAAAAATATATATTTTTTTTACATATGCAAAAGTCGTGAATCACCTGTAGGGTATTAAGGTTCACTTTACCCCTTGTTACGTTCCCTGAGGGGTATAGTTTCCAAAATGGTATGCCATGTGTTTTTTTTTTTTGCTGTCCTGGCACCATAGGGGCTTCCTAAATGCGGCATGCCCCCCAAAAACCATTTGTCGCTCCTTCCCTTCTGAGCCCTCTACTGCGCCCGCCGAACAATTAACATAGACATATGAGGTATGTGCTTACTCGAAAGAAATTGGGTTTCAAATACAAGTAAAAATTTTCTCCTTTTTATCCCTTGCAAAAATTCAAAAATTGGGTCTACAAGAACATGCGAGTGTAAAAAATGAAGATTTTGAATTTTCTCCTTCACTTTGCTGCTATTCCTGTGAAACACCTAAAGGGTTAATACACTTACTGAATGTTTTTTTGAATACTTTAGGGGGTGTAGTTTTTATAATGGGGTCTTTTATGGGGTATTTCTAATATGAAGACCCTTCAAATCCACTTCAAACCTGAACTGGTCCCTGAAAAATAGTGAGTTTGAAAATTTTGTGAAAAATTTCAAAATTGCTACTGAACTTTGAAGCCCTATGGTGTCTTCCAAAAGTAAAAACTCATAAATTTTATGATGCAAACATAAAGTAGACATATTGTTTATGTGAACCCCAAAAAAATATATTTTGAATATCCATTTTCCTTACAAGCAGAGAGCTTCAAAGTTAGAAAAATGCAAAATTTTCATTTTTTTCATCAAATTTTGGGATTTTTCACCAAGAAAGCATGCAAGTTACCATAAAATTTTACCACTAAGTTAAAGTAGAATATGTCACGAAAAAACAATCTCGGAATCAGAATGATAACTAAAAGCATTCCAGAGTTATTAATGTTTAAAGTGACAGTGGTCAGAATTGCAAAAAACGCTCCGGTCCTTAAGGTATAAAATGGCCTGGTCCTTAAGGGGTTAATGTAACCTTTGTAACTACGTACTGAATGTATTTTAACCTCAACGTCTTATCTTGTCATATATACCTCGCCTGACGAAGGGTCTGTTTTGGACCAGAAACTCGTTGCCTGTGTATCTATCCAATAAAGCCCTATTAAAGGAATACAACCGTGTTCCTAATCCTTTCTAAATCCAGAGTGCCAGCGCCAGGACCGCTCCATTTTTTTCACTACACCTTTCTACTGCTTTAAACTGGGACAGCGAGACTGCTACCCAGAGGTGTAGCGTGGGGGGGGGGGGGGCCGGGGGGGGGGCGGCCGCACCGGGCGCAACATCTGGGGGGGCGCGCTCTCCGGGATAGGAATACTTCTTTTTATGTGCCCGGGCCGGCTCCCATGTGTTGCTGCAGGCGGGGGCCGGCCAGAGCATATAAAAACTATTACTGTATACTAAAAACCAGGGGGCCTCCAGCTGTTGTGAAACTACAACTCCCAGCATACCCGGACCGGCAAAGGCTGTCCGGGCATGCTGGGAGTCTTTTCGGGACATAAGGATGTCCGCCGGTCACTCACCATTCCCCGGCCAGGGCGCGTTCTCCTTCCGTCCTTCGCTTCTCCGCCTCTATGGTTGTACGCACGGGACATCACTGACGTCCCGTGCGTACAACCATAGAGATGCAGGAGGACCGCAGGATCATCGCAGTAGGACGCGCGCTGGCCGGGGCCTGGTAAGTGACCGGCAGCACGTCATCTTCTTCAGTGTTCCGGTCACCGCTGAGACTCGAGTGCTAAAATCCACGGGTTAGGGGGCGCAAATTACTTGCCCTGCCCCTGGTGATGACAACCCACGCTACGCCACTGCTGCTACCAGAGGATATGGGCTGTGAATCTGGGAACCTATTTATTGAAACACACTGTTTAGGTGATGTGCTCTGAGCGAAACCCGATCTGGTGAGTTTAACTTTAATACCTCCTAAATCCGATCTGTAACGTCCTTCACTAGGGGGCGCAAATTCCCCTCTTTTTTCCTGTTTTTCTATGTGTTAGTTTAGAAAAAGAAGGCTTAGGGGAGACCTAATAACTATGTGTAAACATATCAGGGGGCAGTACAGAGATCTCTCCCATGATCTATTTATACCCAGGACTGTATCTATAACAAGGGAGCATCCTCTACTTTTAGAGGAAAGAAGGTTTCTACACCATCAAAGACGGGGGTTCTTTAATGTAAGACAGAGGAATGGCTGTGGATATAGTGTTTCTGGATTTTGCTAAAGCATTTGATACTGTCCCTCATAGACGTCTGACAGGTAAGTTAAGGTCTTTGGGTTTGGAAATTTTAGTTTGTAACTGGATTGAACACTGGCTCATGGATCGTACCCAGAGAGTGGTGGTCAATGATTCGTACTCTGATTGGTCCCCGGTTATTAGTGGTGTACCCCAAGGTTCAGTACTGGGACCGCTGTTGTTTAATTTATTTATCAATGATATAGAGGATGGTATTAACAGCTCTGTTTCTATCTTTGCAGATGACACCAAGCTTTGTAGCACGGTACAGTCTATAGAGGATGTGCATAAGTTACAAGATGACTTGGATAGACTAAGTGTCTGGGCATCCACTTGGCAAATGAGGTTCAATGTGGATAAATGTAAAGTTATGCATCTGGGTACTAATAACCTGCATGCATCGTATGTCTTAGGGGGGATTAAACTGGCAGAGTCACTGGTAGAGAAGGATCTGGGTGTACTTGTAGATCAAAGACTACAGAATAGCATGCAATGTCAGGCTGCTGCTTCCAAAGCCGGCAGGATATTGTCATGTATCAAAAGAGGCATGGACTCAAGGGACAGGGACATAATACTCCCCCTTTATAAAGCATTGGTACGGCCTCACCTGGAATATGCTGTTCAGTTTTGGTCACCTGTCCATAAAAGGGACACTGCGGAGTTGGAAAGGGTGCAGAGACGCGCGACTAAACTAATATGGGGCTTGGAACATCTTAGCTATGAGGAGCGATTAAAGGAGTTACAATTGTTTAGTCTTGAGAAGAGACGTTTAAGGGGGGATATGATAAACGTATATAAGTATATTAATGGCCCATACAAAAAATATGGAGAAAAACTGTTCCAGGTTAAACCCCCCCAAAGGACGAGGGGGCACTCCCTCCGTCTGGAGAAAAAAAAGTTTAGTCTCAAGGGGCGACACGCCTTCTTTACCGTGAGGACTGTGAATTTATGGAACGGTCTACCTCAGGAACTGGTCACAGCAGGAACAATTAACAGCTTTAAAACAGGATTAGATACATTCCTGGAACAAAATAAGATTAATGCTTATGAAGAAATATAAAATCTCATCCCTTCCCCAATATCGCGCCACACCCCTACCCCTTAATTCCCTGGTTGAACTTGATGGACATATGTCTTTTTTCGACCGTACTAACTATGTAACTATGTAACTATGTAAGAGCAGTGAGACTATGGAACTCTCTGCCAGAGGAGGTGGTCATGGTGAACTCTGTAAAAGAGTTCAAAAGGTGTCTGGATGCATCTTTGGAGAGTAATAAGATAACATTGCTGGTTATGTCTACAAGATTTATAGGGACAGAACGTTGATCCAGGGATTTATTCTGACTGCTCAATTGGAGTCAGGAATGAATTTTTACTTCTAGTATGAGGGTTTTTTGCCTTCCTCTGGATCAACTCAGTAGGGATAGATTAGGGGTATAGGTTGAACTTGATGGACTTGATGGTCGTTTTTAACCTTATGAACTATGTTACTATGTTCACACTATATATATGAAGAATAATACGCTGCACTCACCAAGTTTCCAACAAGATGTGTCTTCTTTATTCAAGCAAGATAAAAGCACGCCAGCAGATACAGCGGGAGAGCGGGTACACAGACAAGCGGGGGGGGGAGTGGCGACGGACCGTTGCGCGCTCACAGCACTTCCGCAGGCCGTACGTCACTCCATCAAGAGGTGTGTTCTTGTACCTGCCGGCGCAGGTATCACCATGGTGACCATACAACAAACAAGTAAAATTCACATTAAAGGTGAAAAACAAGTTAAAAACTACATCCTAATGACTTTGTGAGTCTCCTTCGATATACAGTGATCCCTCAACTTACAACATACCCTCAACATACAGTGATCCCATATGTTATCATACAATAATTTCAACATACAATGGTCTTTTCTGGACCATTGTAAGTTGAAACCAGACTCAACATACAATGTACAGACAGTCCAGATCTGTGAAACATGTCAATGGCTGGAAGAACTGACCAATCAGAATGGGCATTCACTTGTAAAACACCTGTATTACTGAAGCATATGCACTGACTGATGTCTGGTAGCGCCCCCTACAGTACAGGAAGGTATTACATGTTCTGTACACTTTACCTGTACCAGGGTTACCTGCTCCTTTGGACACAAGGTAAGGGCGGCTCCATATTACTTTTTTAGGACATTGCGTGTACTGTACAGGACCCCGAAAAGCTCCTGTCCTCTTCATAGACCAGTGTTTCCCAACACCAAAGGCTGTCCGGGCATGCTTGGAGTTGTAGTTTTGCAACAGCTAGAGGCTCCCTGCTTGGGAAACACTGACATAGACAGTGATTTACAGCTCCCAGCAGATCTTTCTTACTTTTATATGTAAGGACTTGCTTTATCTATATTAGTTATCTACTTATTTTTTCTTTAATTCTTACTTTTTCCTATTTTTGGATGACATTTTGGGCCTTTAGAACCAATTACCAGGTTTCTGGTCTCAACATACTATGGTTTCAATATACAATGGTCATCCCAGAACCAATTAATATTGTAACTTGAGGGACCACTGTACACAAGCATTAGGTGGCTAAAAAAGCCCCCATTTTACATTTGTCGTTCAGACCTAATTGGCCTAATGCATCCGTCCAGAGGATGCATTTGGATTCTCTCCTTAGGAGTTCCTGATTTTTATTATTATTTCTCCCTGCATATTCCACTTTTTCTATTGCACTAAAATTAAAGGGGATAGGTTCGTTTGTATGGCACTCGATAATGTGGGTTATGAACCTCGTGGCTCCCACCGCTGTACTGAGGGATCTAACATGCTCACGGATTCTATGAAACAACGGCCTGATGGTTTTGCCAATGTAAAACCCGCCACATTTACAAATTAGGGTATACACGACATAACTTGTTCTGCATGTAAAAAACTGCTTTATCTGCACGTCGTGCCCCCCCAACTTCACAAATCTGGCTTTTGCATTGTACTTACAAAAGGAGCATGTTGAACAGGTAAAATTACCTATTGGGCGATTGTCTGTCAACCAATTTGATTTCTGTGTGCTCTCACTTTTGTATTTTTTTTATAGTGTCCTGCACTGTTCTGTTCTTCTTAAATGTAATAATAGGTGGATTCTCAACAGTTCTTTCCAAATCTGTATCTTGCTGGAGCATATATCAATGTGTGTTTATTGCTTTTGTAATTAAGTAATTCATGGGAGTATTTCTAAAGGAGAAAACTGATCTCTAATTTTTTAATTTCTTTTTTGTTTTGAAGAGCTCCTCTCTGGGGATTTGGTCTATCCTCTCCTTTGCAGTTTTGAGGACCCTCGGTGGATACCCCCTTTTTAATAAATGACTTTCCAGCTCTTCCGCTTGCCTCTCAAACAATATAGGATCATTATTAATTCTCTTTAGGCGGGTAAGTTGGCTAAAGGGGATCGCATTTTTAGTGTATTCTGGATGTGAGGACCCATAGTGTAGAATGAAGTTCTTGGATGTAGACTTCCTGTGACCCGTAGTCACAATGGTATTATCCACAATATCAATTCTCACATCCAAGAACTCCAGATTTGTGAAGTTGGGGGGGCACGACGTACAGATAAAGCAGTTTTTTACATGCAGAACTAGTTATGTCGCGTATACCCTAATTTATAAATGTGGCAGGTTTTACATTGGCAAAACCATCAGGCCACTGTTTCCTAGGATCCGTGAGCATGTTAGATCCCTCAGTACAGGGATGGGAGCCACGAGGTTCATAACCCACATTATCAAGGGCCATGCAAACGAACCTATTTAGTGCAATAGAAAAAGTGGAATATGCAGGGAGAAATTATAATAAAAATCAGGAACTCCTAAGGAGAGAATCCAAATGGATCCTCCAGACGAATGATTTAGGCAAATTAGGTCTGAACGACAAATGTGAAATGGGGGCTTTTTTAGCCTGCTAATGCTTGTATATATCGAAGGAGACTCACAACGTTATTAGGATGTAGTTTTTAACTTATTTTTCACCTTTAATGTGAATGTTACTTGTTTGTCGTATGGTCACCATGGTGATACCTGCGCCGGCAGGTACAAGAACACACCTCTTGACGGAGTAAAGTATGGCCTGAGGAAGTGCTGTGAGCACGCAACGGTCCGTCGCCACTCCCAACCCCCCCCCCCCCCCGCGCTTGTCTGTGTACCCGCTCTCCTGCTGTACCTGCTGGCGTTCTTTTATCTTGCTTGAATAAAGAAGACACATCTTGTTGGAAACTTGGTGAGTGCAGCGTATTATTCTTCATATATATAGTGTGAATAGCTTCTGACTACTGTCTGCACGCTTGCACCATGAGTACCATCAGCCGCACGAGTACATCTGATTGCTCCCCACTAATAGTGCACCTGCAGAAGAAGCCTCTGAATGAGTCACTAGTGCCGGTATCTATTTCTCCTATGTAAGAAGTATTGTGAACGGACTCTTTTCTGTTGGAATACCTGTGCACAGTATTTAAAAGGCTACCGATTTAAGTACTATGGAAATGGAAAACATGAACGAAGAAGGGGAGAACATAATCAGTGCGGGTAGAGAGGATGCAGGGGGATATTTTATGTCCTGTGAGTCTCAGGATGATATCCAAGTTATGAGTATAAAGAATTTGGAATACAAAATTCACAATCTGGCTGACCGTGAAACTAGGTTGTTCTGGACAATCAGCTCCCTTAAAGCATATGCCGAAGGTAATAGAACACCTAGGGTATTAAGGCCGTATAAAGTACCCTCGCAGTTCACGGATGATGAGGCATTCATTAAAGCATGGAAGGCTGAACACTTGCAACACTCCCTTAGCCTGCAAAAACTGATCTTGGAAAAGAACCAACAGAAGTACGCAGTTGTGACAGAGGAGTTTTGCAAGGCGAGGTGTGAATTAAGAACAAGGCTAACTGAGCAACAATATAAAACATTCACGACGAATCTGGAAAAGAAGATTAATGTACTACAAAATACAGTTAAGGAGAGTAAGAGGGATAAGTTCCTCAGAGATAAACGGGACTTTGATCTGAATCAGGAATTTACTTGGAACAAACAGCGAATGCAAAAGAATAAAGGAAATTTCCATGGGAAAAGTAGTGGGTATAATAAGTTCAACAAAACAAAAAAATACCCTAAAAAATCTGATTATCTAACAACAGTCGGAGTCGAGTGGCTCTGATGAGGGTCTGACTAGAGGTAGAGTACCCACTGCGGTTAATTTTTAGAGAACCCAAGAGGAGGAGAACAAGAAGAGGGGGACGAAGGAAGAACAGGAGATCAAAGAAAGCCTCCTTTGAAACGCAAGACGGTGACACGGAGGAAGTGAACACAAAAAGAAATGAGGAGGACAATCTTGTGATTAACCTCACAGACTATGATCTTAGTGAAGCATGCATTTCTGTCCTCAATAAGGAGTTAAATTATGGCATCAATGAGACATTTGATTATACATCTTTTGAGAAGACTTTTTTTAAGGGGATACGAAAAAATCAATATAAAGAATTTTTTCTTAATTCTTACCTAAATAAGTGTGTCACCGAAGCAGCAAATAAGAGATGGTGAAGTACCTTGTGCTGTGGGTCCATTAGGATTTAGGGTGATTGGTGAAAACTTCCCCGAAGATGAAGCAGTTATTAGGGACTTAATAGAATTGGAGGGAGGTGTAGAAGAAGGGGACCTGGTTGCAGGAAATACGTTTTTTTCAGGGGGTAATCCATCAGTGTTTAATCCCCCTATACCTCTAAATAGTCCCCCCTAAAATATAACTTTTACAGTGTATAAAATTAAAATGAAAATGATTATAAACCCAGCAAATTGAGGATTAAAAATAGGATGTCAGGTAGGTTAGTACTTGTATGATTCGAGCAACATAGCTCCACTATCAAGGGCTCTGCAGCAGCCCAATATGATTGGGGCACTATCTATAAATAGCCCCCGCCGCCATTTTGCAGTGATGTTGCCACAGTTTGTCTCTTGAGAACGCCGTGCAGAAGGCGAAACATGTAGAGGCAGCAATCTTGTGTTTTAAGCCGGTGTCAGTGTAGGCATATTGGGCTGCTGCAGAGCCCTTGATAGTGGAGCTATGTTGCTTGAATCATACAAGTACTAACCTACCTGACATCTTATTTTTAATCCTCACTTTGCTGGGTTTATAATCATTTTCATTTTCATTTGATACACAATAAAAGTTATATTTTAGGGGGGACTATTTAGAGGTGTTTTTGCTCCCCGGGCTACGGCCTTGGGGTTAGGTAATTAGTTGTGTCTTTTGGCCTTAATAGTCCCCTTTTGGTCTAATTTAGAGTTTTAATCCCCCTATAGCCTTAGGAGGAGCTATAGACCTTTTCCATAAATCTGTATGTAGGGACATCAGAGCTATTATTTACCCCACTCCTACTAACAATATATTAGCAGAGGAAAAGAGGGTGCTTAAATGGCTTGGAGAAAAAGATGACATAGTCATCTCAAAACCAGACAAAGGAGGAGGGGTGCTAGTCTGGCGTAGAGATGACTATGAAAAAGAAGCCCACAATCAATTGGATAACAGTGATGTTTACGAGAAATTGAAAAGTGACCCTACGTTTAAAATAATGGATAAACTGAGAAGTAATCTCAGGAAATATACGGATAAGAATATAATCAGTAAAAAATTACCTGAGCGTCTTCTCCCTAAAAAGCCATCAAAACCAAAATGGTATATACTACCAAAAACACATAAAAAAGGTCCCCACCGCCAGGATGGCCGATAGAGGCTGGAATAGGTGCCCCGTTGGAGCACCTGTCCAGCTACATCGACTGGTTGGTGTCCCCACTGCTGAAACACACCCCCACGTACATACGGGACACAGGCGACTTTATACCTGCTCTAAAATATTTTAGGTGGCAAGAAGGATATAGGTTGGCATCTATAGATGTGGAAAGCCTGTATACCCGCATCCCACAAGATGCGGGTATACAGGCGATCCAAGAGTTTTTGGAATACACTGAAAAATCCCCGGCATTTGTCGAATTTGTGGATCAATCTCTGGAGCTAATTTTGCACAATAATGCTTTTCATTATAATGGCCAGTGGCACAGACAGCGGACGGGCACGGCCATGGGTACTCCCGTGTCGGGCTCGTTCGCTAACCTGTTCCTGGCCATCTTTGAGAGGAGGTACGTCTTCACAGGATCGAATCCCTTCGTGGGCCACATCAAGAACCTCCTCCGTTTCGTGGACGACATGTTTGTCGTCTGGGATTGAACGGAGGAGGAATTTGATGGCTTTGTACAGTATTTAAATGAGGTCAACCAGGTTAACATGATGTTCACCAGCGTGTTCGGAGGCGAAAGTTTGGAGTTCTTGGATGTGAGAATTGACAATTGAGATTGTGGATAATACCATTGTAACTACGGGTCACAGGAAGTCTACATCCAAGAACTCCATTCTACACTATGGGTCCTTACATCCAGAACACACTAAAAATGCGATCCCCTTTAGCCAACTTTCCCGCCTAAAGAGAATTAATAATGATCCTATATTGATTGAGAGGCAAGCGGAAGAGCTGGACAGTCGTTTATTAAGAAGGGGGTATCCACCAAGGGTCGTCAAAACTGCAAAGGAGAGGATAGACCAAATCCCCAGAGAGGAACTCGTCAAAACAAAAAAGAAATAAAAAAATGAGAGATCAGTTTTCTCCTTTAGAAATACTCCCATGAATTACTTAATTAAAAAAGCAATAAACACACATTGGTATATGCTCCAGCAAGATACAGATTTGGAAAGAACTGTTGAGAATCCACCTATTACATTTAGTGTCAAAAGGATAAAGTTTATTAAAACGCATAGGTAGAGAACATAAACTTTATAAAGTGCACGCAGGCGCACAGTAAAAGGATATGAATAACAACAAGGTATCAATCCTGGATACATAGTTACATATTTACATAGTTACATAGTTACATAGTTAGTACGGTTGAAAAAAGACATATGTCCATCAAGTTCAACCAGGGAATTAAGGGGTAGGGGTGTGGCGCGATATTGGGGAAGGGATGAGATTTTATATTTCTTCATAAGCATTAATCTTATTTTGTTCCAGGAATGTATCTAATCCTGTTTTAAAGCTGTTAATTGTTCCTGCTGTGACCAGTTCCTGAGGTAGACCGTTCCATAAATTCACAGTCCTCACGGTAAAGAAGGCGTGTCGCCCCTTGAGACTAAACTTTTTCTTCTCCAGACGGAGGGAGTGCCCCCTCGTCCTTTGGGGGGGTTTAACCTGGAACAGTTTTTCTCCATATTTTTTGTATACACCTGAGAGGCAATAAGAACACAAGCGAACAGGTCGCTATTGAACAGAGTTAGAACTAGTCTGGTTAAAGACACACGAGGAGGGGTGGGTAAGGGTAAGGGGGAGGAACAGTAGGGTACTATCAGAGCAGCAGGTCACCTAAGTGGAGTAAAATCATCTAAGGTACTAAAAAAGAGAAAGATAAGGGAAATGAAAGTGGGAAGGCCCCCAGATAGAATAGTTACAGGGAAAAATAATAGGACATGTCCGGAGCGTGAGGAGAGGAGATCCAGGGGTCCCAAATTTTCTCGAACACCAACATGGAGTCAGCTCTTAGGGCGTTCAATGTTTCCATAATCATAATATTGTTAACACGGAAAACCACCATAGATAGCGAGAGGTCAGGGGACTTCCATTTAGATGCAACATGTATGCAAGCAGCCAGTAAAATAAACTGGATCAGTCGGAATAAAGCATTAGGTGTCCCATTCGGTTTATGCCCTAGGAGGCACACTGCTGGTTCACAACTAAACACACGATTCGTTATTGAAGAAATTACTTGGTTCCAAAAGACGGAGACCTTGGGGCACGACCACCAAATGTGACACATGTCCCCAATCTCTGAGCAACCACGAAAACAGTGAGGGGAAACTGAGGGGAATATAGCGTGGAGTCTGACGGGAACATAATATGTGTGGTGCAGTATTTTCAAAGCAGTTTCTGTCAAGGACACCTGCCAACTACCCTTGCTCAGATATGTACAACAGTCATGCCACGATGACAGAGTGAGATCAATATTAAAATCTGTCTCCCATTGTGACATAAATGTGAGTTTTGCATTGCGTGGAGGCTGGTTGAATGTAGAGTATAGAAGGGATAGTGTGCCTAAACAGAGAGGGGAGTAAATAGCCATGGCTTTGTAAGAAGTGGGGGAAATAAGCATGTTAGAGGGTATTAAGGAGCGATAAAAGGACATAATTTGAGAGAGATGAAAGGATTCTTCAGGGGGAGGATTGTGCCTGGCTTTGAAATTAGACGGGGACATCAGCTTCTTTCCCACCAAGAAATCATGCAGAAGGAAAAGATTTTGAGAGATCCACCACAAGAAATCAGTCGGACGGAGGCCAGGCGAGAAGGTAAGGTTTCGGAAAAAAGAAAGAACCGGGGAGACTGGAGATTGTAGAGATAGTTTAAAGCGGGTAGAGCGCCACAGGAGGAGGGAATAGAGAGAGATGGTAGCAACATAAGGCATGTAAGATGATACCGGTTGAGTAACCCACATGAGGGAAGATAGAGAGTGAGGGGCCAGGAGATAATTTTCAAGTGCTATCCATCTGGGAGAAGCTGATTGTGCATTACATAATAACAATTGTGCTAACCTGGCCGCCTTGTAGTATTTCGCAAAATTGGGTACAGATAAGCCTCCCAATCTTTTGTGGTAATACATCACTGATTTGGGCCTATTAGTATAAAGCCTGATGGGCTGTATTTGTGTGAAGGGCAGAAGTAATTATCGCTCCCTGCACTTCCAGGTGGGGCTTATTGGGAACAGGTGGGGGCGTGTATATATAACTTCCCTCTCTCCTACAGGGGCGGGGCAAGTGACGTTTGTGGAATCTCTGCTTCCTGTGTCTGGTGTTTGAATCTCCCACAAAAATCTTCAGAGCTGCTGATCATGAGTCTGGGGGGTGCTGGCTGTCTTATCTGGGGATTCTGTGTCTCACTCTGATTATAAGGTAATATAGGGCAGGTATGGTTCTGGCTGGCTCTGCCTGCAGCGGTAGTGGGGACCAGGAGCGGCAAGCAGGTGAGTTAAATCGGTGCTGGGGGTGGCACGTCCTCAGCATTTCGCGCAGCCCGCTAGCTGCCTCATGGCGACTAGTGTTGCTCGCGAATATTCGCAATACGAATTTTATTCGCGAATATCGCGAATTCGCGAATATTCACGAATATAGTGCTATAAATTCGTAATTACGAATATTCGTTTTTATTTTTTCCACAGTACACATCACAGTGATCACCCCTCTCTGCTTCCAGCTTGTGTGGTGTAAAGAAGACTCTAATACTACTGTGTGAGACTGGTGTGCGAATTTTCGCATATGCGAAAATTAACATATGCTAACTTTCGCATATGCAAATTTTTGCCTATGCGAAAATAAAACGAGGATATTACGAATATGCGAATATTCGCGAATATATGACGAATATTCGTCCATATATTCGCGAATATTCGCGAATTCGAATATGGCCTTTGCCGCTCAACACTAATGGTGACATGTGGACCACCCGCCACCCGCACAGCTACAATTGTCTATGCCCTTGGGACAGGTTGCGGCAGCTGCCCAGTCCTCGTTAGGCGGTCCTGTCAGCTGGTCTGCAATCGTTAATCTAAAGTATAGTGCAATGCTCTGTGGAGGGTTGTTTCAATATAACGTTTGCTGTATACAGTGTGGTGCAATGCTCTGCAAAGAGTCATTTCAATTTAACTTTTGTTGTGTGCTGCGGTGCTCTGTGGGGTATACGATGCCCTTGCAGTATATGGTACAGTGTGATGCTCTGCAAAGGGTCTTGTTACAATATAACATTTACTGTATAACGGTATAGTGCAGTGCTCTGCAGATGGTCTCGTTACAATATAGTATACATGATGTACAGTTATGGTGTAATACTCTGCAGATGGTCTCGTTACAATATAGTATACATGATATACAGTTATGGTGTAATACTCTGCAGATGGTCTCGTTACAATATAGTATACATGATATACAGTTATGGTGTAATACTCTGCAGATGGTCTCGTTACAATATAGTATACATGATATACAGTTATGGTGTAATACTCTGCAGATGGTCTCGTTACAATATAGTATACATGATATACAGCTATGGTGCTATGTTCTGCAGATGGTCTCGTTACAATATAGTATACATGATAAATAGTTATGGTGCAATGCTCTGCAGATGGTCTCCTTACAATATAGTATACATGATATACAGCTATGGTGCTATGCTCTGCAGATAGTCTTGTTCTAATATACTATATACAGTATAGTGCCATTCTCTGCAGATGGTCTCAGTATCAACAAACTTTATACAGTTAGTGCAATGCTCTGCAGATGGGATGGTTTAAATATAACATATTATATAGGGCATAGTGCAATGCTCTGCAGAGGGTCGTTACAGTTAGCATGTGCAGTGAGGTGCAATGCTCTGTGAATGGTCTTGTTGCAACACAGGGTGGCATTTACTGTTTAGTGTGGTGCAATACTCTGCAGAGGATCTCGTTGCAGGGTAGCATATGCTGTGTGGGGTGATGCAGTGCTCTGCAGAGTGTCTTGTTTCAATATAGTATGCAGTAGGGTGCAATGCTCTGTAGAGATATAACATAGGCTATAGTTACATAGTAGTTACATAGTTACATAGTTAGTACGGTCGAAAAAAGACATATGTCCATCAAGTTCAACCAGGGAATTAAGGGGTAGGGGTGTGGCGCGATATTGGGGAAGGGATGGGATTTTATATCTAATTAAATCATAGTATGCACAGTGTAATACTCGTTTGCACGATCATGGTATTCATACGGTTCATACACTTGGTTTATAATGGGCATACACGAATTACTGGTACAAGGGGCACACGAGTAGAGCATCTTCACGGTTTGATAACTCCATGAGTTTCATATCGTCCGTACTCTCATGGTTAATTCATACGCTTATGGCACACTGCTCGTATGCGTATAGTATGTATACAGTTTCATGTGCTAATATCATTATATACGGTACATATACTCACTGACGATACATTCACAGCATTTATACTGTGCAAACTCGTTTATGCTGTTCACCTCATGGTTATTCTCTCACTCGCTGGTGTTTTACACGGTCCACAAACTTGGCTTTTATGCTGTTCACATATTCTTGGCATGTTCATGGTCTTACGTTCTTTCTACCATGTTACGTTCATGGCAATCAAACACCTCGTAATTATCACTGGTTCATACGCTCAAAGTTAATGTTAATGGTATTTCATACTGGTTACGGCAGTATACTGTCTATGGTAATCATACGGTTCATACACTCATGGCAGTTATAGTGGTCACACGCTCACGGTTCTTAAGTTGTTCACATATTCACCGCATTCATACACGCAGGTTTCATATGCTCATGGCAGTTATATTGGTCACACGGTTATGGTTTTGTTGTTCACACGTTCATCGCATTCATACACGCAGGGTTCATACGGTTCATATGCTCATGGCAGTTATATTGGTTACACGGTCATGGTTTTGTTGTTCATCGCATTCATACACGCAGGGTTCATACGGTTCATATGCTCATGGCAGTTATATTGGTTACACGGTCATGGTTTTGTTGTTCACCGCATTCATACACGCAGGTTTCATACGCTCATGTCAGTTATATTGGTCACACTGTTATGGTTTTGTTGTTCAAACGTTCATCGCATTCATACACGCAGGTTTCATACGGTTCAGTATCATGCTGTTTCGTGCAGTTGTGGCCACAAGCTCATAGCATGTTCACAGCATTATACTGCTCATACTACTCATACCTCATAGCATCATACCACATATTAATTCGTAGCACATATGCTCTACACTTATACTGCACATGTACTTGTAGCATTTATACTGCACATACACATGGCCTAAATCAGGCACATACGCTCTTAGCATTGATACCGCAAGTATACTCATAGCATTATACTGCTCATAGTATCATACCACTATACGCTCATAGCATTTATACCACATATACACTCGTTGTATTCATACCACAGACATGTTCACGTCATGTATATTGCACAAATAATTGTAGCAATACACTACACGGATATTCGTAGCATTTATTCTGTACATACGATGGTAGTAATTATTATGCTGACACGTTGTAGTACTTATTCTGCGTACATGTTGCATTCATTCTGGTATGTTCTCTGCACTAACATCCATAGCGTTTACTGTACATGGGTAATGGTATTTATTCTGCATTTTCATCCATAGCGTCTACACTACACACATGCTCCCGTAGCTTTTACTGTACGTATGTTCATAGCATTCATTCTGTGTATTCGTTCATTGTCTTTTATACGGAAAGTTCACTCAGGTTTGTCAGGATGTTGCCCTATTGCCTGACTCCTCTTCAGGTTAAGGGGTCAATGTCGGTTGCTACTGACTCATTCAGAGCAATCGCATTGTTGTTTATTGTCATGACCTGACAAGTTCTCAGGTCAGATACAACCTCCTCTGTTGTATTTCACGACTACGTTATCAGTTAGTTATAGTACACATATTCACCTATCCGGCAGAGGTACTCGTTCAAAGGGTGGTCATCATTTTAGTGGCATTAATCGGCTGTTCAATACCCGGTCACCTGACTCGTTCCTTCAGGATTAGGGGTTGAATCGCGGTTGTTACTGACTCACATTCAGAGCAACCAATTTCAGGAATAGTCACAATGTTAACCTGTTGCCTGACTCCTCTTCAGGTTAAGGAGTAATGTCGGTTGCTACTGACTCGTATTCAGAGCAATTTTGTCGTTTGTGTATTTGTTATGAACTGACACGTTTTCAGGTCAGATACATCCTCGTCTGTTGTATTTCTCGATTACATTATCATTTCGTTATAGTACACAGATTCAACTATCTGGCATAGTTGCACGTTACGCTCATAGTCTGGTTACGTTCATAGCTTTATTTTGTTGTACTGCACATGGGTAATAGTTTTTCTGCATTTCCATCCTTAGAGTCTACACTACACATATTCTCCCATAGCTTTACTTTAATCATGCTCATAGCTTTCATACTGCATATTCGTGCATAGTGTTTATACAGAAAGCTTATACAGCTTTGTTAGACGTTGCCCTATTTGCCTGACTCCTTCAGCTTAAGGGGTTAATGTCGGTTGCTACCGACGAATTTTCAGAGCAATTACATTTTGGTTTATTGTCATGACCTGAGATTTTCTCAGAACAGATACAGCCTCCTCCGTGGTATTTCATGACCATGTTATCAGTTACTTATAGTAGACATATTCAACTATCCGGTATAGTTACAAGTTGTCTTTTATCTTTTTAGAGATATGTTGTTTACACTTTATTTTCTAGGCATGTATGCTGTACTCATAATGGTGTTAGAGCATAAATTCATAACATTCCTTACATTTTCACGGTACTGACGCTTCCAGCTTGTGTATGATACATGCACCAGTACACAGCATTTGTTGCATACTACCATAGTTGTATGCGGGTAGGTTATTATGTGCATTTGTTCCTAGTATTGAATAGCAGTTGCACCTCTGGCTGTACATATGTTTACAATACACGATTACAGTATTCATATTGTGCTTACATTCATTGCAGATATATCGAGCACATATTCTTAAACCTCCTACGTCTGCAGGGGGGGGATGCAACACATAGGTTATTGTTACAGACATGTCTCAGAGCAATAACATATTGAGTAGCGACTTGTAGTTGGGTATACTGTTAGCAGGTTATGCCGCACATACGGTTAACATGTTTCATGCGGTGCACACAGTGGATGTAGATCATTTGGTTAGGGTATTGGACACAAGTGGTCATTTTTGTTACTGACACGCCTTCAGAACCACACGCCAGCTTCATACAGGTTTTTTGTCAGGAATACTCATGATGTTACCCTGTTGCCTGACTCCTCTTCAGGATGAAGGGGTAATGCCAGTAGCTACTGACTCGTTTTCAGAGCAATTTTGTCGTTTGTTATATTTGTTATGACCTGACACGTTTTCAGGTCAGATACAGCCTCGTCTGTTGTATTTCTCGATTACGTTATCATTTCGTTATAGTACACAGATTTAACTATCCGGCATAGTTGCACGTTCTCTTTTAAGGAGGGCCAGCAGTTAGTTGCAGATATATTGTGCATTTAATACAGTTACATGACTCATTTCTTTAGGATCGGGGATTGAATCGTGGTTGCTGCTGTCTCATTTCAGAGAAATTGATTTGACATGGTTATGTAGGTAATCTGACACATTTCAGATAGCATACAATCTCAATATGGCATTTCACACTTACGTATTTGAAAAAAAATAAAGTGGTTTACAAAGACCTGTGATGTTTACAGGCACAATGATTTCACAAAGACCTGTCATGTCTACAGGCTCGATGGTTTCGTGGGGACCTGTGACGGGTTCAGGCACGACGGTGTCACAAAGACCTTTCAGGTCTACAGGCATGATGGTTCCCCTAAACACTGGTCACGTCTACAGGCACGTTGCTCACGCAGGGAGCTGTCATCTGCAACAGGTCATCACTTTCAAGTCCAGTTGGGTCAGTACAGTGGCTAGTTAGGTATGTCTGTTGTTACTGTCTCAATCAGGTAAGGTGCCTTCGTGAACCTTGTCAGGCGACATGAGCCACACGGTCTATCAGGTAGATAGGTATTTCTTGTCATTTACCTGTCAGTTTAGTTTTTGCCTCTTAAATAGCAAGGGATTGGTGCTTTTCAGACCTGCCATGAAGTTAGCCTTTCCGTGTCCATTTGAAGTAATGTCACAAGTAGGGATGGTAATAGGTATAGTTCAGTTAGTATAGTTCAGTTAGTATGTTACAGATGGACGTTACTACCACGGTTTCAAAGGTATGGTTACCACCTCTAGTAGTCACTAGTTGGTCAGGGCTACTCTTTCAGCACATTAGATATAGTCTACTTCGGGTATGTGAAGATTGATGCTGGGTGTAGGATGTGTTATTTCAGGAATTGTATTCATTCTAGCATGGTTGCTTTTTGCCCTCTATAGGCGTGCCCTCATTGCGCGGTTATGGCACAACTCAGAACGCTATGCTAGGGTAAGATCTTGTATAGGTATGTAGGCAATCTTTCCTGTCACTAGTACACGTATGGAGCCCCGAACACAAGTATAAAGCCTGATGGGCTGTATTTGTGTGAGGGGCAGAAGTAATTATCGCTCCCTGCACTTCCAGGTGGGGCTTATTGGGAACAGGTGGGGGCGTGTGTGTATATAACTTCCCCCTCTCCTACAGGGGCGGCGCAAGTGACGTTTGTGGAACCCTCCCAACCCTCCCTAATTTTATTCCTTGACTATAGTGCATGCCCTCTATAGGCGTGCCCTCATTGCGCGGTTATGGCACAACTCAGACCGCTATGCTAGGGTAAGATCTTGTATAGATATGTAGGCAATCTTTCCTGTCACTAGTACACGTATGGAGCCCCGAACAGAATTACATTTAAGAAGAACAGAACAGTGCAGGACACTATAAAAAAAATACAAAAGAAAGAGAACACAGAAATCAAATTGGTTGACAGACAGTCGCCCAATAGGTAATTTTACCTGTTCAACATGCTCCTTTTGTAAGTGCAATGCAAAAGCCAGATTCGTGAAGTTGGGGGGGGGGGGGGGAACGACGTACAGATAAAGCAGTTTTTTACATGCAGAACTAGTTATATTGTGTATACCCTAATTTGTAATTGTGTCAGGTTTTACATTGGTAAAACCATCAGGCCGTTGTTTCATAGGATCCGTGAGCATGTTGGATCCCTCAGTACAGGGGTGGGAGCCACAAGGGTCATAACCCACATTATCGAGTGCCATGCAAAGAACATATCCCCTTTAAATTTAGTGCAATAGAAAAAGTGGAATATGCAGGGAGAAATAATAATAAAAATCAGGAACTCTTAAGGAGAGAATCCAAATGGATGCTCCGGACGGATGCATGTGGATAGCTTCTGACTACTGTCTGCACGCTTGCACCACGAGTACCATCAGCCGCACGAGTACATCTGATTGCTCCCCACTAATAGTACACCTTTAGAAGAAGCCTCTGAATGAGTCACTACTGCCGGTATCTATTTCTCCTATGTAAGAAGTATTATGTTACTATGTTATTTTGAAAAATAAAAAAGTTTATGCTGTTGCAACACTAAAAAGAAAAAAAGGATGATTTTGTTGTGAAAAGGAAAGAACTAAAAAAGCTATAAAAATGGGGTATTGCCATAATCATACTGACCCACAGAATAAAGTAAAATCATTTTTACCGCACAGTGAATGCCATAAAAGAATAATTACAAAAACACCCAAAATTTTCTAATTTTTTACAATATTTTGGAATTTTTTTCACAAAAATTGCTCCATGTAGGAACAAAAATTTACAACGAAGGCAAAGTAAAATATGTCACAAAAAAAATTTCTGAAATATTTCACTCAGTAAAAGCATTTCAAAGGTATTACCACAGGAGTTAGCAGATATAAGAAAAAAATATTTCACAGTATGTGTCTCTCATAGGCCTTATTGATCAATATGGTAAATTATATTTCTACTTCTTTCCCTTTTGTGTTTCCTTTAATCATGCATTAATATGGCTCTTTCTAAATATACCCATCTGCTTTGTGTTATTACTGTGCATTTCAGCAGCTAAATATAAATTCTCTCTTGCCCGCCTCTCAACCTCTTCCCTGAGTCTGTCACTATCCCTGGATTGTTGTCTCAGTAACCATGTCTTCTCACACATCCCCCTGCTGTCATGTTTAATTTGGAAGCATTTTTTCTTTGTTACATTTACTTTACTAAACTCCCATTCAACAGCACAATTAGGCCACAAGCTTTCTGTGCTATTCCACAACCTCCTTGTCCTGCTTACTGTGACATGTAAAACATGTCTTCCTACATAATGCTGCCTGTAAGATCAGCAGCAATCTGTTCATCACAAACATATATGTACTGGTGTAACACGGCAAAGTAAAAAAAAAATTGTTATGGATAATTGATACAAAATGAAGATCATTATTCTAAGATGGTGGTTACATCCTGAAATACGCCCTGTGTGACAACGCTGCTTGGCACATAAAATATGATGCAATGCTTACATAAAGTAGTTTGCTAACCAATTAGAATGCTTATACAATGTTTTACGCCCTACTGAAGGATATATCCTGTGTGTACGCAATACAATAAACCATAGAACTTCTTTGACCCAATGAGAGTCAGCATGTGTTTTCTCCGTGCATGTACTTATCTAATTTGGAGTGTTACCTTATGTGCTCCGGCCGCACACGCTGGCCCTTAGCACATGGTCCCATTACCAACAGCAGCAGGTATGTCAGGATTCGGCAGGCTGGAGGTGGATCCTCTGTGTCAGAGAGGGATTGGTGTGGACAGTGCCGGCGGACCGGTTCTAAGTTGCTACTGGTATTAACCAGATCCCGCCGCAAAGCGGGATGGTCTTGCAGCGGCGGTAGCAACCAGGTCGTATCCACCGGCAATGGCTCAACCTCTCTGACTGCTGAGATAGGCGCGGTACAAGGGATTAGGCAAGAGCAAGGTCGGAGAAGCAGAAAGTCGGGGCAGGCAGCAAGGATCGTAGTCAGGGGCAACGGCAAGAGGTCTGGAACACTGGCTTGGGACACACAAGGAACGCTTTCACTGGCACAATGGCAACAAGATCCGGCAAGGAAGGGAAGGGGAAGTGAGGTTATATAGGGAAGTGCACAGGTGAACACACTAATTAGGACCAGGCGCCAATCAGTGGTGCACCGGCTCTTTAAATCGCAGAGAGCCGGCGCGCGCGCGCCCCAGGGAGCGGGCCGCGCGTGCCGGGACAGAACAGACGGGGAACGAGTCTGATAAGCGGGCCGGGATGCGAATCGCGAGCGGGCGCGTCCCGCATCCCGGATCGCATCCCGGCTAGGGACATTATCGCAGCGCTCCCGGTCAGACCGGGGCGCTGCGAACAGGAGAACGCTGCGAGCGCTCCGGGGAGGAGCGGGGATCCGGAGCGCTCGGCGTAACAAGGTACCACAACCTGGCCCACTCCCACCACCAGCTCCTGCAGTGTCTTTTGGCTCCCAGCTATGTCTGCCTTTACCTTCCAAGTATGATGGGGATTACAAGTCATGCAGAGGCTTCCTTACACTTGGAGCTCACGTCTGAACTGTTTCCGACGGAACGTACGAAGGTGGCCTTTGTCATTAGTCTACTGTCCGGAAAAGCCCTGGCCTGGGCGACACCCTTTTGAGACCATGTTGATCCAGTAGCTTCCAACTTGATGGCTTTTCTGGCAGAATTTCGCTGTGTCTTTGAGGAACCCGCTTGTGCCTCTTCTGCTGAGACGGCTTTGCTGAACCTCTGTCGAGGAAATTCTTCTGTTGGTGACTACGCGGTTCAATTTCGCACTCTAGCCTCAGAACTAGCATGGAATGATGAGGCCTTGTGTGCCACATTCAAAAAAAGACTGTCTAGCAGGATTAAAGATGCCCTTGCTGCACGTGATCCTCCATCTTCTTTGAATCGACTTATCCACCTGGCCACAGGTATTGATGTGCGTTTTGCTGAAAGGCAGGAAGAACTGCCCTTAGAGAGGGAACCTGCCCGAACACGGAGATATTCTTGCCTGGCACGTGTGTTTCAATGACCACCTCTACAGTTTCCTGCGCCTCTTGCCGAAGAGGGTATGCAAGTGGATCATTCCCGTCTAACGCAACAGGAGAGATCACGACGACGCAGTGAGAATTTGTGCTTTTATTGTGCTAGCCCCGAACACTTCCTCAAAGACTGTTCTGTTTGTACGGGAAAACGCTTACACCTAGGGCACGTAGGAGAGGCGTCCCTGGGTGTGAATGCCACCGCTCCTCGCTTAACTATTTCTGTACAAGTCTTCGCTTCTACCAAGTCTTCCTTCAGTGCTACAGCATTTTTGGATTCTGGATCAGCAGGTGACTTTATTGATGCTTCTTTGGTCCACAAGTATCATCTTCCTGTCACTCGGCTTGCCAAGCCTTTGTTCATGGACAAAATCTCGACTGTATGATTCAATTACAAACTTAATCTCTTGTCATGCAAGTGGGTGTATTGCATAAAGAAAAGATTTAATGCTATGTACTGCCACACTGTACTTCAGAGATGTCACGATGCCGGCTGGCAGGTAGTGGATCCTCTGTGCCAGAGAGGGATTAGCGAGGACCGCACTAGTGGACCGGTTCTAAGACACTACTGGTTTTCACCAGAGCCCGCCGCAAAGCGGGGTGGTCTTGCTGCGGCGGTAGTGACCAGGTCGTATCCACTAGCAACGGCTCACCTCTCTGACTGCTGATGATAGGCGAGGTACAAGGGAGTAGACAGAAGCAAGGTCGGACGTAGCAGAAGGTCGGGGGCAGGCGGCAAGGTTCGTAGTCAGGGTGGATAGCAGAAGTTCTGGTACACAGGCTTTAGACACACAAAATGCTTTCACTAGGCACAAGGGCAACAAGATCCGGCAAGGGAGTGCATGGGAGGAGGTCAGATAAAGGCAGGGAGCAGGTGGAAGCCAATTAAGCTAATTGGGCCAGGCACCAATCATTGGTGCACTGGCCCTTTAAGGTTTAGAGAGCTGGCGCTCGCGCGCCCTAGAGAGCGGAGCCGCGCGCGCCAGCACATGACAGCAGGGGACCGGGACGGGTAAGTGACCTGGGATGCGATTCGCGAGCGGGCGCGTCCCGCTGTGCGGATCGCATCCCCAACGGCCATGACAGTGCAGCGCTCCCGGTCAGCGGGACTGACCGGGGCGCTGCAGGGAGAAAGACGCCGTGAGCGCTCCGGGGAGGAGCGGGGACCCGGAGCGCTAGGCGTAACAGTACCCCCCCCCTTAGGTCTCCCCTTCTCTTTGTCCGGTAACTGCCTCCCCTGGGATGAGGACACCGGGAAAGAATGGAGGGTTTCCTCAACGGCAGGCAGTACAGCAGGAGTGGGAATGGGGAGGGAGGGCAGAGGGCGAGGCCTGGCACGGGGCAGTGTGACACAAGGACGGGAGCCATGAGGGGACACAGAGGCTTGCCTGAAGGGACTGGGAGGGGGGGAGAGGCATTTTCTGTGGCAGGCAGAGTCCCTAACGACCTTAGGGGGACCGGATACAGGAGGAACCACAGGGTCACGGCAGGGAGTACTGGGAACTGGTTTAAGGCAGTCCTTGGAACAAGAGGGACCCCAACTCTTGATCTCCCCAGTGGACCAGTCCAGGGTTGGGGAATGGTGTAGAAGCCAGGGTAGTCCAAGGAGAATTTCGGAAGTGCAATTGGGAAGGACCAAAAATTCAATTTTCTCGTGATGAGGTCCGATGCACATTAGGAGGGGCTCCGTGCGGTAACGCACGGTGCAATCCAACCTGGCTCCGTTGACCGCGGAAATGTGGAGTGGCTTGACAAGACGGGTCACCGGAATGCGGAATTTATTCACCAAGGACTCCCGAATAAAATTCCCAGAAGCACCAGAGTCCAGGCAGGCCACGGCTGAGAGGGAAGAGCTGGCTGAAGTAGAAATCCGTACAGGCACCGTGAGACGTGGAGAAGCCGACTTAGCATCAAGAGACGCCACACCCACGAGAGCTGGGTGCGAGCGTGCGTTTCCCAGACGTGGAGGACGGATAGGGCAATCCACCAAAAAATGTTCGGTACTGGCACAGTACAGACAAAGATTCTCTTCCTTACGGCGATTCCTCTCTTCCAGGGTCAGGCGAGACCGATCCACTTGCATGGCTTCCTCGGCGGGAGGCCTAGGCGCAGATTGCAGTGGAGACTGTGGGAGAGGTGTCCAGAGATCTAAGTCTTTTTCCTGGCGGAGCTCTTGATGTCTCTCAGAAAAACGCATGTCAATGCGAGTGGCTAGATGAATGAGTTCATGCAGGTTAGCAGGAGTTTCTCGTGCGGCCAGAACATCTTTAATGTTGCTGGATAGGCCTTTTTTAAAGGTCGCGCAGAGGGCCTCATTATTCCAGGATAGTTCAGAAGCAAGAGTACGGAATTGTATGGCGTACTCGCCAACGGAAGAATTGCCCTGGACCAGGTTCAGCAGGGCAGTTTCAGCAGAAGAGGCTCGGGCAGGTTCCTCAAAGACACTTCGAATTTCCGAGAAGAAGGAGTGTACAGAGGTAGTGACGGGGTCATTGCGGTCCCAGAGCGGTGTGGCCCATGACAGGGCTTTTCCAGACAGAAGGCTGACTACGAAAGCCACCTTAGACCTTTCAGTAGGAAACTGGTCCGACATCATCTCCATGTGCAGGGAACATTGCGAAAGGAAGCCACGGCAAAACTTAGAGTCCCCATTAAATTTGTCCGGCAAGGACAGGCGGAGGCTAGGAGTGGCCACTCGCTGCGGAAGGGGTGCAGGAGCTGGCGGAGGAGATGATTGCTGCTGAAGTTGCTGCACAATGGTGAATACTTCCGACAGCTGGTGGGTTAGATGGGCGATCTCCGTGGTGATATCAGAGATATAAGGCAGAGGGACGTCAGCGGGATCCATGGCCGGATCTACTGTCACGATGCCGGCTGGCAGGTAGTGGATCCTCTGTGCCAGAGAGGGATTAGCGAGGACCGCACTAGTGGACCGGTTCTAAGACACTACTGGTTTTCACCAGAGCCCGCCGCAAAGCGGGATGGTCTTGCTGCGGCGGTAGTGACCAGGTCGTATCCACTAGCAACGGCTCACCTCTCTGACTGCTGATGATAGGCGAGGTACAAGGGAGTAGACAGAAGCAAGGTCGGACGTAGCAGAAGGTCGGGGGCAGGCGGCAAGGTTCGTAGTCAGGGTGGATAGCAGAAGTTCTGGTACACAGGCTTTAGACACACAAAACGCTTTCACTAGGCACAAGGGCAACAAGATCCGGCAAGGGAGTGCATGGGAGGAGGTCAGATAAAGGCAGGGAGCAGGTGGAAGCCAATTAAGCTAATTGGGCCAGGCACCAATCATTGGTGCACTGGCCCTTTAAGTCTCAGAGAGCTGGCGCGCGCGCGCCCTAGAGAGCGGAGCCGCGCGCCAGCACATGACAGCAGGGGACCGGGACGGGTAAGTGACCTGGGATGCGATTCGCGAGCGGGCGCGTCCCGCTGTGCGGATCGCATCCCCAACGGCCATGACAGTGCAGCGCTCCCGGTCAGCGGGACTGACCGGGGCGCTGCAGGGAGAAAGACGCCGTGAGCGCTCCGGGGAGGAGCGGGGACCCGGAGCGCTAGGCGTAACAAGAGATTCTTCTTAGCCTTCCTTGGCCGCCATTCTCCGCACCTGGATTGGAGAACTGGAGAAGCTATTCGCTGGGGACAATGCTGTCAAAATCTGAGCCACCAATCAGTTCGGTCTAAAATTGATTTTCGTCCTCCTCCTTTACCTGGTCTGCCACCACCTTACCAAGATTTCTCTGAAGTTTTCCGCAAGAAACAGGTTGAGTCTCTGCCTCCACGTCGTCCTTACGATTGCCCTATTGATCTTCTGCCTGGTACCACTCCTCCTTGAGGAAGGATATACCCTCTATCGGTTCCTGATACCAAAGCCATGGTTGAGTATATCCAGGAGAATCTCAAAAAGGGATTTATCTGTAAATCCTCTTCTCCTGCTGGAGCTGGTTTCTTCTTTGTTGGAAAGAAGGATGGCTCACTCCATCCATACAGTGACTACAGGGAACTTAACAAAATCACGGTCAAGAACCATTACCCTCTACCTCTTAACTCAGAACTTTTTCACCATCTACGTGGTGCCAAGGTCTTCTCCAAATTGGAATTACATGGAGCGTATTACCTCATTCGTATCCGCAAGGGAGATGAATGGAAAACGGCCTTCAATACTCATGACAGACATTTTGAGTATCTTGTAATGCCATTTGTTCTCTGCAATGCTCCAGACGTTTTTCAAGAGTTTGTCAATTACATCTTTCGTGATCTTCTCTACACCTGTGTTGTCGTATACATAGATGACATCCTGATCTTCTCTTCCAAGAGGAGCATCGTACTTATGTTCGTCTGGTTCTTCAGCGATTACGGAAGAACCATCTCTACGCCAAACTGGAGAAATGCCTGTTTGAGAAATCTAGTCTTCCATTTCTTGGCTACATTGACTCTCACCAGGGCCTGCAGATGGATCCAGATAAAATGTCTGCAGTATTGAATTGCCCTCGTCCGTCGGGCCTACGTGCTATTCAATGCTTTCTGGGATTCGCAAACTATTATCGTCAATTTATCCCACATTTTTCATCCTTGGTTGCTCCAATTGTGGCTCTCACTAAGAAGGCATCGAAGTCTTGGCCTCAAGAGGCTGAAGAGGCCTTCTCCCGTTTAAAGTCTGCGTTTGCCTCTGCTCCCGTGCTTACAAGACCTGATCCGGAGAAGCCTTTTGCTTTGGAGGTTGATGCCATTCTTACTCAGAAAAACGCCAAGGGCAAGACTGTTACTTGTGGGTTCTTCTCCAAGACCTTCTCTCCTGCTGAAAGGAATTCCTCCATTGGAGATCGTGAACTCCTCGCTATCAAGCTAGTTTTCGAGGAATGGCGACATTTATTGGAAGGTTCTTCTCATCCGGCCAGCATCTACTCCAACCATAGGAATATTCTATACCTTCAGTCTGCTCAGTGTTTGAACCCCCACCAGGCAAGGTTCACTGTTCTTTTCCAGGTTCAACTTCTTCATTCACTTACGTCCAGCAGACAAGAACATCGGGGCTGATGCTCTCTCCAGGTCCTCTGATGTTATTGGTTTGGACTCCACGCCTAGGCATATTATTCCTCGTCACCGTTTGATCCCTGCAGCTCCTGCCGAGATTCAGTTCCTCCCGGAAAATCCTTTGTGCCCGCCAGATTGAGACGCGGGCGGATTGTAGACAAATACTGTTTTAAGCGTAGTGGAACATATTGTACTCCCCTCATATACGCACTAAGTATGTCAGGCAGAGAAGTGCTAAGACCGTCAAAGAGGAGAGGCAGAGGCCTAAATTCATCAGGCAGAAGTCACAGCAGACTAGGGACAAGTGGCAGCAGGAGTCGCAGCGAGAGGCCTGAGCTCCCGGTATCAGCTAGCAGTCATGTCTCGACCAGCAACCTCTCTGCCATAATCGAGTGGTTAACACGGTCATCCACTTCATCAAAAGTTACATCATTCAGAGGGATCCTCAGACACAACCCTCATCCCTGTCCTCCCATTGCCTCTGTCCTATGCTGTTCCCTCCCCCACAGAAGTATCTTATGCTGTGGGTTCAGGTCCACTATTTAGTGAGGATGATCTTCTAGAGGACTGTCAGCAGCTACTGCCCAGCCAAAAAGTGGAGGAAACATCTGCCACTTCTTCCGCTAGGTGGGCAAGTAGTGATGAGGAGAGGGGCGTGGGAGGTGGTGTTGCGAGCGTTCAGTCCTCCTCAAGTTCCTTAGCAGTGTCTCTCTGGCGCTTAGACATCTTATCCCCTATCCAAAGGATAGGGGATAAGATACCTGATCGTGGGGGTCCCGCCGCTGGGGACCCCCGTGATCTTGCACGCTGCACCCCTTTTGCACGCCGCACCCCTGTCAGCAGCAGAAGGTAAGGGGACCATTAAGGGCCGGAGCGCATAGCGTAACAATAACTCACGTTTTGAAGTGGCTGCAGGTTCTTTAGGCATTGGCCTAGCTGAGATGAATTTAGATAGTCCAGGTATTGTGCTTTCTTATGAATCCAGGAATCAAGAGAGAGAGTTTAGAGACTACAGCCCCTTATATACTAAGGAGGCTGGACTAAAGCCCATTGGTTACTAAGCCTGTGGTTGCTGTGCCCAAGGAACTCTGGGTATGTCACATGACAGTGCTTCACATGACTAACACTTATGTACGCATTTGTACAAACTTTAAACACATTGACAATGAATACACAAAATATATAATGCATTTAAATGAGACAATAGAAGGTGAGTAAAGGGAGTGAACCCTGCAGCAGAGCCCTATGGACTGCAGGGACTCTTCCTGAGGGGACTTAGGGAGGGTACAGGACCATGTCCTGTACCGGGATACCACAAACCCCCTTACTTAATAAAAGTCAGAGAGGAACGAAATGGCCGGATGCAGTCCTGAAGCATTTAATCACAATGTCCCACTTCAGGCTGAAGACCAGTAGAATACCAATGAAAAATATAGAGTCTCTGTGCATTTGAAAATGTCCATACATGCTCTGTAACTTTCGCAAACAGGATGGAACTGGATGATAAGGAATGGATTTTTTTTTTAAGACTCCCTAAATAATAACATTCCCCAATAACATGATTATTGTGTTATGTTTTATCTCAATACCTTTTTCTTTAGTATAGGAATATTTACTTTATTTTATTTGATTACGCATCTCTAATGACTATGCATGAATTATGAATAGCTATCACATCTGACTATTGCTAACAATTTTATTGACATTGTACTATGACTTATATTTGACCTTTGACTATGAATGACATTTGACTATGACTGACAATTTTATTGACATTTGACTGCTATATATGGGATGTATAATGACTACAATGCTACTACATACTTGACATTATCTCACTGTTACTTATTATTTTCTTTCATTGATATACAGTTGATATTATACCACTCATTATTTCCGTTGTTATACACTGGTTGCGGATTGGGTTGCCTGAGGCTTTCTGCCCAATGCCTTAGCTGCTAGGGTCTATCAGTACTATACACTTACTCCTAGAACTCTGGATCTAGATAACAATTTCACTTACTGTTACCTATTTGTATACGTGTATTTTTTAGTTAGCTACAGGAAGCATCCTGAACACGTAGAGATAAGAAAGAACATATTAGTACATGACATTTGTGCAGAACAGTGGTATGGACTGGTAAAAATCAGGTTACAGTGTAATAGATTTATCTATGTTTTGCCTTCCATGTAAAAAAAATGTTCATATAGGAGCCCCCCCCCCCTCTTCTCCCTCTGCTTTCCCCCTCTGCTCCTTCCGGTATCTTGGCCCCCATCTGCTCTGGCCCCCACCATCGTGTAGAGGAAGTGGAGTGCCATGAGGACAAGGCACATTCCTCATGATATTTGCTCACTCTCTATATGCTAGAACATCCCACTAGTGAGGGTGGGAACTTATGTTAATGACAAAGGTGATATAAGCTTGAACGATTTGAAATAAAGCAGTGTGGAAAGCACAGAGAATGCAGAAGAATCTGAAACCGACAAATGGCTCTGCTTGATTTACTTTGCTATATACATTCTGTATACATATTTGGCCGGGAGTAAGATAGCTACAAGAACACTGATATAATCCACTTCAACAGTCCCTAAGACTCCTTTTCTTGTGTGCTTGTGAGGTAGGTATATGAATCTTTTTTAGTGAGATATGTGTACTAGACTTTAGGCATGTACACTACTTGGATTTGTATATACTGAACTTTATGTGTACACTGAATTTTATGAACATATGTGAAGTCAGTCTTGATATCTTATTAGGTGCTAGTGAAGGTGGCTTTTCTTGTTACTCCCAGAGGAGCTGGGACAGCACATTTAAGGAAACACTATAACAACTTTATTTAATTTTATACTTCTGTACAGGGATTTTGTACTTCTGTACAGTAAACCATTTCCATTTTTCCATTTTATGTAACCATCATTTTTTTATTTTTTTTATTTGCTTTGAACACAAAGCTTGCATATCAGCAGCAAAACAATTGAGATACTCAGGTTACCTTTACCTGCTGTTTGAGTGCAAAATGTTGTGCACAAAAATATATTACTATTATTACAGTTACATTAACAGACATGTAAGGCTCGACAGTCCACCTACATTATGGAGTCCTGGAGGAAAACCCGGCTATAGCCGGGCGCAAAATTTAATAAAATCTCCTCAGGCAAGGAGTCTCTCGGCCATAGCCTGGCATAAACTTAATACGATCTCCTCAGGCTAGGATTCTCTTGGCCGGAGCCGGGCATAAACTTACGAAGGTGGTTGCATTGCAAAACAATCAAATTCTTGGCATAGTCCTGCCAGGCACTTTATCTCTAACAGTTGCAGAACTGAAGAACCTGTAACAATAAAAAGGTACTAATGTACCACACAGTTGGTAGAATGCCAACAATACTTTTAGAAGTTGGATCTTCTTGCTTCCCAACCTCGCCTATCGGCGTGCTTCCCATTTTGCGACATGTATCTAGGGGCGTGAGGTTGGGTCTCCCTTATGGGATTGACAATAGTGTCCCAGGCTATATTGGAGAGCCGGGACTGTGTTATGGATGGATTCACACTGACCACAATATTAATGGCAGCAGCTGAGGCCACTGGTGCAACAGTTGGTGCCCGCTGGTTTGGCCACACTTCCTTAGGTGGAGTAGGCCGTGGCACATCAGTCGGTGCCTGCTGATTAGGCCACACCTCTGGGACTGGAGTAGGCCTAGGTACATACGTTGGTGCCCGTTGATTAGGCCTCACCTCCTCGGAGGGAGGAGGCCGGGGCACATTTTCCATTAGGGAAGATGTCGAACTGGATGTTGTCAAGAACTTAGGGACCAAGACGGGTGCCTCGGACAAATACACTTCTTCTTCCAGGGCAGTGTCTGGAGACCTCATTGGCTGAATTCCATGGGGATCTGCGTCCCAGTCGTCCGACTAGTATGGTCCATCCATGCCGGCAGTCCTGGAGGGTACCAAAGCCGCGTTCTTTATCAAATTTAACGACTGTGGTGCGACGGCGCTCTAAGGGTGGCTCAGCCTCTCGGAGATAGTCCAGCATGCGTATGTATAGAGCTTCCAGCTTTTTAGTGTCCCTCTGTTGCTCTACTATGACTTTATAAGGGAGGCGTTTCGGCCCATATCTTTCTCTGTGCTGGGCTTTTAGCTTTTCAATGATGCCGGTAGTTTCGGCCTCCCTGCGGGCTCTCTCAGCCTATGCTGTCAGGACTGGTGGATGGGACTTCCCCAGCAGGGGAAGGACATGGTCCCACATATACTGTATAAGCACAGGCTCGTCGCCAAACACCCACTGAGGAAGGGGGGGTGACCATGGGCGTGTGCTAACTGGAGCGAACTTCTGCACTAGGGGTTCCCTGTTGGGGCTGGAGGAGGATGAAGGAGTAGAAAAAGCGGCTTTGGCTGGCGTACTTACATCCGACTCCGCTGTTGCTATCTCCGCCCAGGATGCCCAGGATCTGTGGTGAGGGGACAGTCGAACTGGCGATGCTGTTGCTGAAGTCCGTGGTGATGCCCCTCTCGGGGTGGCTGGCCACTTGTCGTCTGGAAGCAGGGGCAGGTTGCAAGCCTCCTCAGCCCCAAGGGACAACCGCTGCAATCTGTCAGCTAAGTGTTGGAAAAGTTGCGCTGCGGTCGCGGCAACTTTCCGGTGTTCCCGTGCAAACGCACCCCTCCCCCCCCCCCCCCCCATTTCGGCGATCGCAAAAAAACGCAAGCTGCAATTCCGGTGATGCGGGTCACTGGTGACCCGCTGACCCGGAGATACAAGGTGATCGGGGGTGTAGGTTACACCCCTGATCACCTCCTGTATCTATGGGGAGGTGGCGATTTCGTCACACCCCCAGGATTGCTGCTATTGGCTGGACAATCATCCAGCCAATAGCAACCAGCAGGGGAGGGGTTAACCGCATCCTCCTGCAGCTCCCGCGGCTGGCTAGGTTCAGTCAGCGGTCAGTGCTGCTGGAGGAAGACCTGGACCCCCCTCTGCTGAGATCGGAGCCCCCACAGAAGGAAAGAAGCCCCCCATAGATCAGGGAAAGAATACAGCCCAGGGAAAGGTAGGGTAAAAAGTAAAATAAAAGTAAAAGAAAGTAAAAATTCCCCCCCCCCCTGACCCCCTAATTTATAGTTACACCAATCACACACAGTACATCCCCCCCGCCACCGTAGAAAAAGGCTATGGCTCGCCAGGCATTTTCGGCAGCGGAGACATACACTTTTCTTGCCTCCTATTCCGAATCTGCCAGTGCGGACAGTGCTGCTGGTACTAGCAGTCCGACCCCCCAGACAATTTTACCGGAGCCCCCTTCCGGTGAACCTGTCTGGAGACCCCCAGAGGGTTATCAGCCATGGGTTCCGGAGTTTGTTGGCGACTCCGGAATCCGGATTGACACGGCTGGGTTCACTGAAATTGACTATTTCAGTTATTTTTTCAGTGACTGCCTGGTCAATCTAATGGTGGAGCAGACAAATCTGTACGCCAGGCAGTTCATTGCCCACCACCCAGATTCTTTTTTGGCGAGGCCCAATGAATGGTGCGCCATTGATGCAGCAGAGATGAGGACATTTTGGGGCCTCTTGCTGCATATGGGCCTGGACAAAAAGCCTAGTGTCAGGCAGTACTGGAGCAGGGACGTCCTATACAAGACCCCGCTTTACAGTATGGCCATGTCACAGAAGCGGTTCGAGGCCATTCGGAAATGCCTTCATTATGCAGATAATGAGGCATGTCCACCCCGAAGTGATCCTGCCCATGACTGGCTTTACAAAGTGAGGCCGGTCATCGATCACTTTGGGGCCAAATTTTTGGAGGCCTACGTACCGCTCAGGGACCTCTCGGTTGATGAATCTCTTAACAGTTTTAAGGGGAGACTCATCTTCTGCCAGTATATTCCCTCGAAGCGGGCGCAATATGGCGTGAAGCTCTATAAACTTTGTGAGAGTACCTCCGGGTACACTTACAAGTTTAGAGTGTATGAGGGACGAGATTCCCGTATTGAACCCCCATTGTTCCCCCACTCTGGGTGTTAGCGGGAAACTCGTTTGGGAGCTTGTGCACCCATTGCTGGATAAGGGTTACCACGTGTATGTGGACAACTTTTATACCAGCATCCCTCTCTTCACATCCCTTGCCGCCAGATCGACGTCTGCTTGTGGGACCGTGCGGAAAAAACAGAGAGGCCTCCCTCTAAATTTTCTGCAGACACCTATTCCCAAGGGTGAGTCCTGTGCCCTTGCCCATGAAAACCTGTTGTTGGTCAAGTATAAGGATAAGAGGGATGTCCTCATGCTGACCACTATTCATGGCAACGGCAGCTCACCTGTCCCTGTGCGAGGTACCACAACACCGGTCTTCAAGCCCGATTGTATTCTGGACGACAATCGGTATATGGGGGGAGTTGATCTTTTGATCAAGTCCTCAAGCCATACATGGCAATGCGCAAAACACGGGTATGGTACAAAAAAGTTGCGGTCTACATGGTACAGGATGCCATGCACAACACTTTTGTACTGTCCCAGCACGCTGGCAACACAGGGACATTCCTCCAGTTCCAAGAAGAAGTCCTAAAGGTTCTGATCTTTGGCGACCGGGAAAGAGCAGGCTGGACTTCCCAAGGAACTGGAGTATATCCGTTCACATAAGAAAAAGGTTGTGTCAAAGCACATTCAACCTGATGTGACTAAGCATCTGGTGGTCATTCAACATACAATTACTCCCTCAGTCATCCTATGGTGGTGACTGAAATACTCCTCAGTCATCCTATAGTGGTGACTGAAATACCCAACGCGTTTCTATCGCCTATTGCAGCGATGTCATCAGGAGAGATAACACAGGAGTCAATCACGAAAGACCGTCAGGGTATGTATCACCTGAACGGACTCACACAAGGGGCCACAACATGCCAATGCGCATATCATGCGATGGCCTCTTGTTTGCAGAACTTAGATTTATAACAGTATCAACAAAAAACTTTACAAAACCATATGGATATATTTTCTGAAGTCCGGTGCCAATGGGGGCCTGTCCTGTAAAAGAAAAGAAAAAGGAACACGTATTTAAACAAGGGGCCATATATAGCTGATTTTTGTTTAAATCAATCAGCATAACGTTGTTCACTCACTCAACACCTCCAGTTGGCTGCCCTGTAAAAAAGAAAGACATGGCCCTATTCAATATTCAGTTGTCAATTCCACCTGTAAGGAGAAAATACTCCATATGGAGTATTTTCTCCTTACAGGTGGAATTGATAACTGAAGTAACTGGAGTAACTGGAACTGGAGAAATAGGTGCCAGGATCGTCCCAGGCCAACACTTTCCAGGTGAAGTCCCCCACACTGGAAAGAAGGGACGAACCCAGAAAAGATGCAGAGTGTGTTACAAGAGGGGGATACGGAAGGATACCACCACTCAATATGACACTTGTCCCGATCATCCGGGCCTCTGCATTAAGGATTGCTTCAGGGAGTATCACACTTCCATGGAGTACTAAATTTTCCCTTCTCATTTTAATTTTCCATTATTTGACCCCAATGTACCAAGTCCAGAGTATATTCCAAGTTTTAACCCCATAAACCACTAAATTGCCCAAAATAATGTTTCATCTGAAAAAAAAAAACTGATAAGACCTCTGGGGGTATTTTTTACCAAAAATGGGTCATGGGTCACTGAGTCACTATCATCGGGGACTTTTCATGTTGCCTCAAATGTGCAGCAATCTCTCTCCACCTGAGCGGGTGCGCATATGAGGCATCAGGTTAGGGACGGCCACACAGATCACATTCCCAGAATGATGATTCAGAGCACAGGGTTTGGGGTGGGCATATTTTTTAGTTTTGGCTATGCTCTGGGTCATCATTCTGGGAACATAATTTATAATTTTATGTCCCACTGTACCCCATTTTAGTTATTTACCCCATGTAATGCCCCTTGAGGGGGGGTCCCACTGTTCTGGCTCCATAGGAGAAAGCCAAAGCTCAAGGACCCTGACTGATCTCCTGCACCTCTGAGACCGGTATGCATGCTGTTTACGTCAAGATATGAGGTATGTCCTTACTCCTAAGAAATGTATTTACACATTTACAATGAAATTTTCTCCTTTAGTTTCCGAAATAGTATACCATGTGGTTTTTTTGCTGTCTTGGCACTATAAGGACTTCCTAAATGGGACATGCCCACAAAAACACATTTCAGCAAAATTTACTTTGCAAAAGACAAATGTGACTCCTTCTCTTCTGAGCATTGTAGTACGCCAACAGAGCACTTGACGTGCACATATGAGGTATTTCCATACTCAGAAGAGATGGGGTTACAAATTTTGGGGGTCATTTTCTCCTGTTACCCCTTGTAAAAATGTAAAATTTGGGGGAAAACCAGCATTTTAGTGAAAAAAATGTACACGTCCAACTTTAACGAAAAGTCGTCAAACACCTGTGGGGTGTTAAGGCTCACTGTACCCCTTGTTACGTTCCTTGAGGAGTATAGTTTCCAAAATAGTATGCCATGTGGTTTTTTTTTTTTTTTTTTTTTTGCTGTCCTGGCACCATAGGGACTTCCTAAAGGGGACATGCCCCTAAAAAACCATTTCAGCAAAATTTACTTTGCAAAAGCCAAATGTGACTCCTTCTCTTCTGAGCATTGTAGTACACCAACAGAGCACTTGACGTTTTCCATACTCAGAAGAGATGGGGTTACAAATTTTGGGGGTCATTTTCTCCTATTACCCCTTGTAAAAATGAAAATTTTTGGGGAAAACCAGCATTTTAGTGAAAAAAAAATAATAATTTACGCGTCCAACTTTAACGAAAAGTCGTCAAACACCTGTGGGGCTGTTAAGGCTCACTGTACCCTAAAAAACCATTTCAGCAAAATTTACTTTGCAAAAGCCAAATGTGACTTCTTCTCTTCTGAGCATTGTAGTACGCCACCAGAGCACTTGACGTGCACATATGAGGTATTTCCATACTCAGAAGAGATAAGGTAACACATTTTGTGAGGCATTCTTTCCTATTAACCCTTGTAAAATTTTTTAATTTTGGGGAAAACTAGCATTTTAGGGAAAAAAAAAATCATTTACACATCCAACTTTAACAAAAAGTTGTGAAACACCTATGGGGTTTTAAGACTCACTGGACCCCTTGTTACGTGCCTTGAGGGGTCTACTTTCCAAAATGGTATGCCATGTGTTGTTTTTTTTTTTTGCTGCTCTGGCACCATAGGGGCTTCCTAAATGTGACATGCCCCCCCCAAAAACCATTTCAGAAAAACTCACTCTCCAAAATCCCACTGTTGCTCATTCCCTTCTGAGCCCTCTACTGCGGCCGCCGAACACTTAACATACACAGATGAGGTATTTCCTTACTCGAGAGAAATTGGGTTACACATTTTAGGAAGATTTCTCTCCTTTTACCCCTTGTAAAAATTCAAAAACTGGGTCTACAAGGACATGCCAGTTTCAAAAATGAAGATTTAGAATTTTCTCCTTCACTTTGCTGCTATTCCTGTGAAACACCTAAAGGGTTAACAACCCTTTTGAATATCATTTTGAATACTTTGAGGGGTGTAGTTTTTATAATGGGGTCATTTGTGGGGTATTTCTAATATGAAGACCCTTCAAATCCACTTCAAAACAGAACTGGTCCCTGAAAAATTTTGATTTTGAAAATTTTGTGAGACATTGGAAAATTGCTGCTATACTTTGAAGCCCTCTGATGTCTTCCAAAAGTAAAAACATGTCAACTTTATGATGCAATCATAAAGTAGACATGTTGTATATGTGAATCAATATATAATTTATTTGGAATATTCATTTTCCTTATAAGCAGAGAGCTTCAAATTAAAAAAAAAAATGCTAAATTTTCAATTTTTTCATCAAATTTTGGAATTTTTCACCAAGAAATTACTGCTAAAATAAAGTAGAATATGTCACGAAAAAACAATCTCGGAATCAGAATGAAAGGTAAAAGCATCCCAGAGTTATTAATGTTTTTAAGTGACAGTGGTCAGATGTGCAAAAAATGGCCGTGTCCTACAGTTAAAATTGGCTGGGTCCTTAAGGGGTTAAGGGAACTGTGGGTCATACCCATTTTCTGTCACTCCAGATGCTCCTGCTCCTCCTACTACGAGTCAGTCATTCCGCCAACAATCCATCAGCGAAGCCATGTCCAAGAGACAACAATATGCGCCCACGCATCCAACGGTGCAGAAGCTGAATGTGCTCCTGTCCAAGTTGCTGGTGCTGCAGTCCCTCCCTTTTCAAGTGGTGGTCTCTGCACCTTTCAGAGAATTGATGGCTCGCGCCAATCTGAGGTGGAGAGTCCCAAGCCGTCCTTTCTTTGCGAAGAAGGCAGTACCAGCCCTGCATAATTTTGTGGAGCAGAAGGTAGGCCAGTCCTTGAGCCTGACAGTGTGTAAAAAAGTGCATGGCAGCACTGACGTGTGGAGCTGTAACTACGGTCAGGGACATTGCATGTCCTTTACAGCCCACTGGGTAAATGTGGTTACTGCACAGCCACAACAGTAATTTGGACAGGTCACGCCGCTTCCTCCTCCACACTCTCAGCCCATTGGTCCTGTGACAGTGTGCAACTCCGCCTCTTCAGCCTCCACTGCACGGAGAAGTCTCAGTAGCATACCAAATGTACTGGGCACGGCAGTGTCACGCTGTTCTTCACATCGTTTGCCTTGGGGAGGTACTGCTAAGTCATTCATCAAGAAATCGAATCATGGCTTACCCCACGAAAACTGGAAGTGGGAACCATGATGACCGACAATGGAAAGAACATCTTGTCTGCGCTGCGACAAGGAAGCCTGAGACATTAGCCCTGCATGGCACACATGTTAAATCATGTTGTCAAGTGGTTCCTGAAGTGTTCCCCCCGTCTGCAAGACATCCTAACAATGGGAAGGAAACTTTGCATGCACTTCAGCCACTCGTACACCGCCAAAGCACACCCTCATTGAGCCACAGTGTAGGGCTGGGTGGTATACCGTTTCATTTCGGATACCGTTTTTTTTATCCCCCACGGTATGGATTTTTGCCCAGACCGCTATACCGGTCGGGCCCCTCCCCCACCCTCCGAATTAATTATAGAGCCCAGCCAGTGGAGCCCTCACCTTTCCCAGACCATGAGCAGGGGGTCCGTAGCAAGTAACAAGCGTGTGCCCGGCTTGCAGTCATGCCCGTACACTCTGGAAACTATATCTATGGTTCTGGAGTATTGACCGTCCTCCAGAACCATAGAGGCAGTTTCCAGAGTGTACGGGCATGACAGGAAGCCGGGCACACGCTTGTTACTTGGTGCGTGATGAGCGGAGAATCCTGTAACCGGCGCCCCTCTCCATGTAACGCGCTCTATCCCCGTGTAACGTGCTCCTTCCCAGACGGTATACTAGAATTCTCCCTCCCTCCATGAAAAGCAGCTGCCGGCCGACATCAGCCGGTGAGACCCATGATGAGGCGGGGTGAGTGCGGGATTGTCAGGGATGACATGTGTAGCTAACACCGGGGGGGGGGGGGGGGTTGGGGGGTGTAGGAGAGCGGTAATACCGTGATACCGCCATAATTCAAAAAAATACTGTGATATTAATTTTAGGTCATACCGCCCAGCACTACCACAGCGTCAGAACGGCATCCCCCAACATAGTCTCATTTGCAACGTTTCCACATGTTGGAATTCCACCCTCTATATGTTTTACCGACTATACGAACAGAGTAAAGCCATCGCCAATTTCTTGATGATTAAAGTGGACAGGGGGTCTCCCCTGTGTAACTTCAATGTCAACCAGTGGCAGCTCATACGTGACACCTGCCCTTTGCTCAGGCCCATTGAGGAAGCCACATTATTAGTCAGTCGCCAGGATTATGGGATGAACAACGTCATTCCACTGCTTCATCTACTTCAAAACATGTTGGAAACAATAGCTGGTCAGGGCACTGGAGCCGTGGCGCCTACATGTCACGGCCACATGAACCCTCTGGGGGCTGAACTGGAGGAGAAGGAGGAGGGGGAGGGGCACAGTGAAGCATAGTTTAGGTTTCGCGAGATGGGTGGTTTTTCTAGTCATCTGACAGGAGAAGAGGAGCAGGAGCAGCTAGAGGAGCTAGAGGGTCATGAGGAAGGTGAGACAGAGGAACCAGACACACTGTGGCAGTATGTAGTGGAGGTGGAGGCAGGCAGTCCCTCCGAGTCACTTGCACAAATGGCACAATGCATGCTCTCTTGCTTGCGTAGTGACCGCCGAATTGTCACCATTCGGCAGTGGGATTACTTCTGGCTGACCATGGTGCCACACATACACTTCACAAATATGGATAGTGCTAAACATATTCAAGACGCTTTTCGCCAGTTTCAGACATTCCTCCGCATCTGACCACAAGTAAGTATTGAGGATATGCATTACGTAAAACTTAACTCTTAATAATATTCTTAGGATAAAATATATGGACCCAAATTTATTTTGCAATCAAACAAAAGGAAAGGTGTGCATAAAACACTATGAGCCACCTAGTATTGATGTGATGCAAAGACCTCTAAAAGGTGGAAGGGAACAACGTATGGTCCATTGTAACGGGTGGGGGTTAAACTTCCCCTGTTAGGCCCTACTCTCGCAATATTAATTCCCTTCTTGACAAATGTTACTTGCCTTAAAAAGGGCGGCCCCACACAGGAACCTCTCCCTATTTCCCCCTACAAACACAGGGTTTTTAGGTAGAAATAGAGAGAGTTTTCTGTGTGGGGCCAGCCTTTTTAGGGCAAGTAACACTTGCTAAGAAGGGAATTAATAATGCAAGAGTAGAGCTTTACAGGGGAAGTTTTTACCCCCACCGGTTACAATGGACCATATGTTGTTCCCGTCCACCTTTTAGAGGTCTTTGCATCACATCAATACTTGGTGGTGTAGGTGGCACATGGTGTTTTTTGCACACCTTTCCATTTGTTTGATAAAAAAAAACTGGGTTCATATATTTTATCCTAAGCATATTGTTATGTGATTTACGTAATGCATATCCTCAATACTTGTGCACACTAACACTTTTACATAAGAGACCATTTTCTTCTGCTTACCTGCCTCAGCTTCTATTCTGATCCTGATGCCACACATCTGATGCCAAGTTCTCCTTTTTTCACCCACCTTTGTAACCGGGTACTGGTATTGCCACCCACCGCAACACTCTGTCACCGGGCCACTTTCAGGACTCCTGATGCTGCTGCTGCCACCTCCAGGCTGTCTCATTCTGCTATCATATGTTCTCTTCATGCACCACATACACCATATTGATCTGTGAAAGCCAACTACAGGCTTTCTTATTCTACCACCATATGTTCTCCTCGTTCTGCTGCCACCTCCATGCTGTCTCATTCTGCCAACATATGTTCTCCTCATGCTGATGCCACCTCCAGGCTGTCTCATTCTTCCACAATATGTTCTCCTAATACTGCTGCCACCTCCAGGCTGTGTCATTCAGCCTCTATATGTTCTCCTCATGCTGCCGCAAACTACGGGCTGTGCCATTAAGCAACAATATGCTGCCGCCAATTCCAGGCTGTGTCATTCAGCCACTTTGTGGTCTCCTCATGCTGCGGTCAACTCCAGCGGTATCATTCAGCCACTATATGTTCTCCTCATGCTGCCACCACCTCCATGCTGTGTCATTCAGACACTATATGGTCTCCTCATGCTGCCGCCACCTCCACACTGTGTCATTCAGGCACTATTTGGTCTCCCCATGCTTCTGCCACCTCCAGGCTGTGTCATTCAGCCATTATATGTTCTACTCATGTTGCCGCAAACTCCAAACTGTGTCATTCAGCCACTATATGCTGCCGCCAACTCCGGGCTGTGTCATTCAGCCACGATGTGGTCTCCTCATGCTGCCGCCAACTCCAGGCTGTGTCATTCAGCCACCATATGTTCTCCTCATGCTGCCGCCACCTCCACACTGTGTCATTCAGCCACTATATGGTCTCCTCATACTGATGCCACCTCCAGGCTCTGTCATTGTGCCACTCTGCAACAGTGATTCTAATAAAGACGCCTCTGATCTGCACGTCATACTGAATAACAGTATTATTTCACTAACCAAGCACACACCCTATGCGTGTTACAGCAAGGCAAAGTCTTCTACACCTATATTGAGGCATTCTGTAGGCCAGAAATAGCCATATTTAAAAGCGATTCGCTGCAAATAAATTTTGGGGGGAAATTCAGCGAATCGCCCGAAACAAATTTTTCAAAAATTCTCTCATCTCTACTCCCTAGTAAGAAAATACCCAATATGTTGACATAAAATGCTTTTTAAATGCATGGCCAGGCTCAGAAGGTAAGGAGTGAAAGTTTTTTTACCCAAATATCCATGGTAAAATGAGGGTGCGTGTGTGCGCGTGTATACCCCGATACACCCCCAGGAAAAGGCAGGGGGAGAGAGGTCGTCGCTGCCTGCTTCTCTCCCCCTGCCTTTCCTGGGGTCTAGAGCCCTGCTGCCGGCCCTTCTCTCCCCCTGGCTATCGGCGCCGCTGCCCGTTCTGTCCCCCCCCCATCCCGGATGGCATAATTACCTGTTGCCGGGGTCGGGTCCGTGCTGCTTCAGGCCTCCGACGTGAGTCCCCTGCGTCGTTGCTATGCACTGCACGGCGCACTGACGTCATGCACCGTGCAGCGCATAGCAACAACGCAGGGGACGCATGCCGGAGCCCTGAAGCAGCGCGGACCCGACCCCAGCAACAGGTAATTATGCCACCGGGTATGGGGGGAGGGCAACGGGGCAGCTGCGCCAGCAATGGGTGCTGCTGCCCCTTCTCTCCCCCTGGCTGTCGGCACCGGCAATGGGGCACCGGCACCGATAGTCAGGGGGACAGAACGGGCAGCGGCGCCGATAGCCAGGGGGAGAGAAGGGCCGGCAGCAGGGCTCTAGACCCCAGGAAAGGCAGGGGGAGAGAAGCCGGCAGCGATGGCCTCTCTCCCCCTGCCTTTCCTGGGGGTGTATCGGCGTATAACACGTACATAGACCCTAGGCAAAAAATTTTAGCCTAAAAAGTGTGTGTTATACGCCGATAAATATGGTATATATTTATACACATCAGCTCACAGTGAGAGGCCAACTCAGAGTAGATAGATCATAAATCTATCCGAAAAAAATTGGAACAATGCCGTATTTAGTAGTGGGGAGTTGCAACTTTGCAAGAAATGTTTAATCCTAAAATATGAAAAAGTTGTCTAGGTGGTAGATGATACCTATGTTGTGGGGTTGAGTATGGGAGAAGGACATTACAGTTACACTGTAGCCACTGCAAAAATCTAAATCTGGAACGGCCAATTGCAGAATCGACAAGGGAACCTGTAGTTTGTATTTGGAGGAATCCGCTGTATACATAGAGTGACATTGTTCCCAGCATTTCAGTCCAGCAAGGGACAAGGGGGATAACGTAGGGGGCGGCATAATAGCCTATGCATGCAGGAACAGTAAGGCTTTGGGAGTAACTCCCTTGGCATAAAATCTTTCTAATCGCAACCCACAGTGGGCAAAGTAAAGAGATTAAGTGGCAAAATAATACCTACGTGTATCAGGGATCCCTAGCCCACCAACCCTTTTATGTTTAGTGACAGTCGAATGTTGAACACGCGGCTTCGAACCTGCCCATATGTAAGATGCAATCAGTGTTCTAATTTTGGAGAAAAAGGATAGAGGAAGCTTTAAAGCGATTTGCTATATCCTTCAGATGTGTTAATTTCACTGATTTATCTGCATTCCATATTAAAGAGATCTTGGATTTGGCTTGCCTACGTTTAAGGCTAGAGGCGATTACTTTACCTGCTCTATTAGAACCGGTATAATAGTTTGCTTTAACCTTCCGCAGTTACCTTTCGTGGTCCACAAACAACATCTTCCTCAAAGTAATCCACAGCTCCATCAAACGTTTCTCATGGGCTAGAGTTTAACAGGACTTGTTTCACGATTCTATAACATGTGTATCTTATAATAACTTGTTAATTTCAGCCAATCTAGCAGTTTTCAATTTGGAGCCCAACCTAATATAAGTACCCCTAATAAACTCCTTATGGGCATTCCATATAGTAGCAATTGAGGTGGTAGTGGACTCATGACGGTTACAGGTGCATGATCTGACCACTTGATCTGGCCAATGGAAGAGAGTGTGTCTAATAGTAATGTCTTATCTAGAAGGAAAAAATCCAATCTAGAGCAGCTGTTGTGAGCAGCTGAGAAAAAGGTATAATCTTTTTCACCACTGTGTTGGTCCCTACATACATCATGTAAATCAGCACCATGCTGAATTTTTATAAAATCAGAGGAACCCGAGTGAGAGCCTACTGTGCAATCCCATTCCCTGTCCACCACAGTGTTGAAGTCTCCGCACAATAACAATCTACTCTTCCGGCATTTCTCCACCTTTCTAAGGAGTTTGCGCAGAAAACAACCCTGACCCCTATTTGGGGCATTGGGAGAGACAATAGTATAAGCAATATTATTAAGATTTCCGACCACTATGACATATCGGCCCTGAGGGACTGCAATATAGTTCGTCAGTGTAAAAGCTATTGTATTTTTAATAGCTATGAGGACACCTCTAATTTTAGAGGAGGCATGAGAATGAAAAATGTTATCATAGAGTAGTTAGCATGCTTAATTCTATGCTCATCCTTCTGAAGGAGATGCATCTCCTGAATACATAAGATGTTCCCTGCCAACTGCTGCATTTCCGACCACATGAGAGCCCTTTTATAGGGGCTATTAAGCCCATTAACATTAAGAAATATAAATTTCAGTACCATGGTATTGCATATGCAATGTGGAATATGGAGTAATCATCATATAGAAACATGTAATAACCAAGAGAAACAAAACAAACAAAAATGAAAAAGAACAAACAAACATTAACAGCTTGGAAGATCCTGCAGAGCTCTGCAGCCGCAGACAACTTGTAAGGGAGCATAGTCCACTTGTACCGACGTGACATGTCAGACTAGTCCGTGCCTGGACAGATTGTGTGGACCCACTTAACCATTCCCACTGTCTGCCAATCTTATTCCACCCGTGTCAGTGGAGGCCGAGAAGAAGGTGTTTCGTCATCGCCAGCAAGGTTCCAATTCGTCAACATCTGGTGACCTTCTTCCACCATCCTGATGGCATGCAGGACATTGTCTCTCTGAACTAGAAGACGGACTGTGGTTGAGGTGATAGGGAAAAACATACGCCTTTGCTGCAGGGTCGCCGCTGACAGATCCGTAAAAAGGGTGATTTTCAGAAAGTCCCCAGGAAGAAGTCGAGTTTTCCTGGATGTAGCCATAAGCTCATCTTTTATGTGAAAGTAATGCAGCCTCGCTAATACATCTCTGGGAATGTCGTCTGCTAAATGGCTCGGTTCAGGCACCCTGTGCGCCCTTTCAATAGTGAGATCTAGTGAAGTACAGTTAGGCAGCACCAATTTGATAAAATCTTGCAAGAACTGCTTGAGGGCAGAGGAAGGGATGGACTCTGGTATACCCCTGAATTTGACATTGTTCCAGCGGGACCTGTCCTCCAGTTCCGCCATCTTGGCCTGCAGGGTAGCAACTTCTGATTCCAATTCATAATGGGCATCTATTAAGGCATTGTGAGATGTTGCAAATGCACTCATTTCTGATTTGGCATGATGCACCCTTTGTTTCACTTCAGTGAGGTCTGCCTTTACAGGTGTGAGCATGGCCGCAATGTCCATGTGAATAGATTGTTGTAAGGAAACCAGCATATTTTTAAAGTAAGCTCCATCACAGGCCCATCACTGGTAGGGTGGCTAGCTAAACAGTCAGCAACAAGAGGGGCATAGGAGAGACTCACCCCTGAGATACGTTCATCCTCCTCTGTGTCATACAAGTGTTGGAGTTGTTTTGCCGGGCTCCGAGAGAGAGGGGAAGCACGAGCTGAGGCAACAGCCTTGTCTGCGCCATGACAGGGACCGCTAGCACTTCGTGGTGTTCCCCCGAACAAAGTCGCTTGAGGAGCCGGCGGAGAGGACGGAGGCATCGAGGAACTTCTCTGGTCAGATGGTACAGGTTGGTGGTGCGTACCTGAGCTGTGGCGTGAGATGGAGGAGTCCTAGGCGGCCGGGTAAGAAGGGTCGGCGCCATCTTGAGGATCAGGCTGGTCCACAGATAGATAAAGATCTGTAAGTTTTCGGAGTTCAACTCCGGATTTTCCCCTCATTCTGGTCCTGGAAGACATAGCGACGGTTTAGAGTCACTTTAGTGGGGATTATGTCGCTGTGGAAGGTCCACTTGTCGCTTTAGATGTTGCGTTATCACGGAGCTCTTTGTGCAAAGAGGAACAGGAGGAGCACTGGAAAATATCCAAAAATTCCCCATCAAAGTTAGACAGCAAGAATTCAAAATGGCATATTTCTTCCACTCAATCAAAAAATAAATCTACCCCGCCAGAAAGCACCTATATATGTGTATATCGGGAAACGCTGTTCCACCTTTACCCTTAGTCCGACTCCAATTTGATTCTTACTCTTTTCCTGCCCCAAATTAATGAGTTAAATAATGAGATAATTTTCCTGATCCAAAAACATCTGTCTGATTTAGATTTAAATCGTTCCCTATACTTTTCCATTTCCTTAATTATTTTTATGGTATTTATCTGATGATACTCCACTATCTCATTTCACAGGTATGCCCCCAGATATTTAAACTTTTCTCCTTTTTTTTATCCCTTTTAAAGCAAATGTCTGTCCTATATCCTTTTCTCCTAGCGGCATAATGACTGACTTTGACCAATTAATCATTAATCCAGAGAAGCTATCATGTCTACTTATTATTTCCATTACTCTCGATAAAGATCTTTTGGGGTCCTCCAAAAAAATCATAATATCATCTGCATACAATGTTATCTTGTCCCCTCTCTTTCCCGCTACAAATCCCATTATCAATGGATCATTTCCTCTAATAATGCTAGCCAATGGCTCTATGGCCATTGCGAAAAGCAGGGGAGAAAGGGAACAACCTTGCCTTGTTCCTCTAAACAACTTACAACCTTTTGATTTCCTACCATCTATAATTATCCTTGCCATGGCCCCTAAGTACATCAATTTTATCATCTTTATCAATCCCCCCCCCCATCCCATATTTTGCCAAGACTCCCCAAAGGAAGTCCCACTCCTCCCTGTGCAATGCTTCGACTGCATCAAGAGACAAGATGGAGTGGGACCCCCCCCCCCCCACCACCACCACCACCACCACTTCACCTAACTGTATATTCATAAGCACTCTGTACCTGGAAGAACAATGAAGGAAAACATCTATAAATCCGTCTTTATCCTTATTTATTACCTTCAAGATAATTGTTTGTATTCTGTTAGCCAGAGTCTTAGCTATAATTTTAATATCAGTGTTTAACAATGATATAGGTCTGTATGATTCTATTTCTTCATCTTTCTTATCTGATTTTAACAACAATATTATGTGTGCCAAATGTTCCACCTTTCAATGAGCTATTTAGAACTCTTACCAAAGCTGGAACAAGAATTTCCCCATACCTACGATAAATTTCAAATGGGAGCCTGTCCCCTCCTGGAGTCGTGTTACCCTTTATCGCTCCTAATGCTCTATATACTTCCCCTACTGATAATGGTCCATTCAATTCCTTTAGTTCTTCCTCTGGAATCCTCGGTAATACTATTCCCATCAAATAATTATTCAATTCCTCCTCATTAAACCTAGACTCTGACCTATATAATAACTCAAAATATCTATCAAATTCTTCAATTATCCCCTTAACGACGAAGAACGTATATTTACATCCTCCGCCGGCTCCTGCGATATGCCGCGGGGCCACGCGGTGTCCCCGCGTCATATCGGGTCGGTCCCAGCGGCTATCAACGGCCGGGACCCGCGGCTAATACAGGACATCACCGTATGATGCCCTGTATTAACCCTTCAGACGCGGCGATCAAAGCTGACCACCGCGTCTGAAGTGAAAGTAACCCGGCTGCTCAGTTGGGCTGTTCGGGACCACCGTGGTGAAATCGCGGAGTCCCGAACAGCTTACAGGACACCGGGAGGGCCCTTACCTGCCTCCTCGGTGTCCGATCGACGAATGACTGCTCCGTGCCTGAGATCCAGGCAGGAGCAGTCAAGCGCTGATAACACTGATCACAGGTATGTTAATACACACCAGTGATCTGTGTAAAAGATCGGTGTGTGCAGTGTTATAGGTCCCTATGGGAGCTATAACACTGCAAAACAAGAAGTAAAATAAAGTGTTAATAAATATAATTTAACCCCTTCCCTAATAAAAGTATGAATCACCCCCCTTTTCCCATAAAAAAATAAATAAAACAGTGTAAATAAAAATAAACATATGTGGTATCGCCGTGTGTGTAAATGTCCGAACTATAAAAATATATTGTTAATTAAACCGCACGGTCAATGGCGAACACATAAAAAAATTCCAAAGTCCAAAAAAAGCGTATTTTTTATACCATAAAAAAATTTATAAAGAGTGATCAAAAAGTTCGATCAAAACAAAAATGGTACCGATAAAAACTTCAGATTACGGCGCAAAAAAATGTGTCCTCATACCACCCTGTACGTGGAAAAATAAAAAGTTATAGGGGTCAGAAGTTGACATTTTTAAATGTATACATTTTCCTGCATGTAGTTATGATTTTTTCCTAAAGTACGACAAAATAAAACCAATATAAGTAGGGTATCATTTTAATCGTATGGACCTACAGAATAATGATAAGGTGTAATTTTTACCGAAATATGCACTGAGTAGAAACGGAAACCCCCAAAAATTACAAAATGGCGTTTTTTCTTTAATTTTGTCACACAATGATTTTTTTTTTCTGTTTCGCCGTGAATTTTTGGGTAAAATGACTAATGTCACTGCAAAGTAGAATTGGCGACGCAAAAAAATAAGCCATATTATGGATTTTTAGGTGGAAAATTGAAAGGGTTATGATTTTTAAAAGGTAAGGAGGAAAAAACAAAAGTGCAAAAACTGAAAAACCCTGCATCCTTAAGGGGTATATTTTCAGGTTTGTTCTGTAACTCACCTTTCTTGTTTTTAATAGCCTGAATTGTTATCTTTCCCTGTTGGTTCTTCATGGGTTTTCCCATTTCCATAAATTTCTGCTGTCCTGTAAAAGTTGCTTTTTTTTTTTTTTTTACTTTTCTCATTTAAGTATGTTTCTAGTTTTCCGTATACTAAGAAAGCACGTCTGGCACAGCTAGCAACGTAGGACCACAATAGGGCATCCAGGTGTGGGCAATCCCAAAGTGTACCAGTGAATATGCATATAACAAGTCCCCAGGTGGTGGTGCAGTTATCCAGTAAAGGTAGCAAATAAAGACGAAGCAAAGTTATAGAATGGAAGACGCACTAACCAAATTCTTGCTGGGAAGACAGCTTTCTTTATTGCAGCGTGCTGTACAGAAAATCACCAGGTACGAAGGTGCACAGGGAGCTGTAGATGGTAACAGGCAGGGAGCGTGCAGGGGGGGCAGCAACTAATTTTGTGCACGTGGCCGCTTCCTCTGGCTCGCACTAACGTCTGTGGCGTCTGTAGAAAGTTCTTATGGATCAGGAACACCAAGTTGCCGTGACAAAATAAACAAGGTAAATAAACACAGTGATTATTATAAAAACAATCAATAAATAACTAAACCTCATATAACAACCTGTGAGGGGAAGAAATTAGGGGAGAAAGGCACCCATTTCTTTTTTTTCGTTGAGCCCCAGTGGTCCCACTGCGTTCAAGCGGATTATCCACCGGGCTTCTTTTCTTAGTAATGTCTGGTGCCTATCTCCTCCATTGGGTGGGATGTTCACTTTTTCCAATCCAGCAAACATCACACTGGTGGGATCCGCTCCATGGCAGGTGCGGATATGGGATATAAACCGCGTAGCTCCCACACCAGTGTGAATGGAGCGCAAGTGTTCTTTTATGCGTATTTGCAATTTTCTGATAGTTTTGTCTATATAATAGTAGCCACATGGGCACACTAGGCAGTAGACAACGTAGGAGGTTTGACACGTTATCAATTGTTTAACTGTTATCTGTGTATCACCCAGTCGGAACATGTACTTAGCTGAGTTTTTCCAGCAAATGTTGCAGTGGTGGCATTTGAAGTTCCCTGTTGGTGACAAGTTTGTCAACCAATTTGTGGGATGTTTTTTGCGCTGAGCCTTGGTTTTAAATGATTTTAATAAATTCCCTAATGTTTTGTTTAGTTTGTGAGTAATTGTTACTGCCTGCGCTCCGGACGCACATGTCAGCAGTGAGCGCATTGTTCATACTCCCGGACGAGGTCTCTTCCCCCAACCTTCACAACCTTCTCCGTTCCCTCCCGCAGTGGAGACTATGCAGGTGGATCGGTCTCGCTTGACCCAGCAGGAAAGGACTCACCGACACACCGAAAATCTTTGTCTTTACTGCGCCAGTGTCGACCACTTCCTTAAGGATTGTCCTCTGCGTCCTCAGCCACAGGGAAATGCTCGCACCTAGGGTTTGTAGGAGAGGCCTCCCTAGGTGTGAATTCCTCATCTCCACTTTAAATTTGACGGTCCAGCTACTTCTTTCTTTCAAAGAGATCATCTCCGTTCTGGCCTTCCTGGACTCTGGCTCTGCGGGAAGCTTTATTGACGCCTCCCTGGTGCATAAGTATTGTCTGCCTGTGTCCCGCCTACAGAAACCTCTGTACATCTCTACGGTAAATGGAGAAAGACTGGACTGAACTGTGCTGTACCGCACAGAACCCCTGTCAATGCAGGTCGGAGTTTCACATAAGGAGAACTTGTCCTTCTACATTCTCCCACAGTGTACTTCTCCTCTCCTGCTTGGTCTACCTTGGCTGCAGCTCCATGCCCCACAGTTGGATTGGAAAACTGGAGAAGTTCTATGCTGGGGCCCACATTGTAACAGTAATTGTATTCAAGTACGTGTTACTAAGCAGAAACCAACTTCTAGACCCTTGCCTGGACTGCCCTCTTTCCTCCAGGACTTTGCAGAAGTTTTCAGTGAAAAGCAAGTTGAAATATTACCTCCACACCGTCCCTACGATTGTCCCATAGATCTCCTGCCCGGCACCACCCCTCCCAGAGGCAGAATTTACCCCTTGTCTGTTCCATAAACCCAGGCCATGGAAGACTACATCCAAGAAAATCTGCGCAAGGGATTTATCAGGAAGTCCTCTTCTCCTGCCGGTGCTGATTTCTTCTTTGTTGAGAAGAAAGACAGTTCCATGCGACCTTGTATCGATTACCGTGGTTTAAATAAAATTACTGTGAAGAACCGCTATCCACTACCTCTAATCTCGGAATTATTTGATCGCCTGAGATCGCCTAGAATCTTTTCTAAACTTGATCTACGTGGGGCATATAATTTGATTCGCATTCGTAAAGGGGACAAATGGAAGACTGCATTTAATACCCGTGATGGACATTTCGAGTATCTTGTCATGCCATTTGGACTTTGTAATGCTCCAGCAGTCTTTCAGGAGTTCGTCAATGACATTTTCTGAGATCTTCTTTACTCCTTCTTTACTTTCTACTTGGACAACATACTCATCTATTCGTTCAATCCTCAATCTCATCGCTTTCATCTCCGCCAAGTCTTACATCGTCTCCGTGAAAATCATCTGTTACGCCGAACGCTCCGGGTCCCCGCTCCTCCCCGGAGCGCTCGCAGCGTTCTCCTGTTCGCAGCGCCCCGGTCAGACCCGCTGACCGGGAGCACTGCGATAATGTCCCTAGCCGGGATGCGATCCGCGAAAGCGTTCCTTGTGTGTCCCAAGCCAGTGTTCCAGACCTCTTGCCGTTGCCCCTGACTACGATCCTTGCTGCCTGCCCTGACCTTCTGCTACGTCCGACCTTGCTCTTGCCTAATCCCTTGTACCGTGCCTATCTCACCAGTCAGAGAGGTTGAGCTGTTGCCGGTAGATACGACCTGGTTGCTACCGCCGCTGCAAGACCATCCCACTTTGCGGCAGGCTCTGGTGAATACCAGTAGCAACTTAGAACCGGTCCGCCGGCACGGTCCACGCCAATCCCTCTCTGACACAGAGGATCCACCTCCAGCCTGCCGAATCCTGACAGTAGATCCGGCCATGGATCCCGCTGAGGTCCCGCTGCCAGTTGTCGCTGACCTTACCATGGTGGTCGCCCAGTAGTCGCAACAGATAGCGCAACAAGGCCATCAGCTGTCTCAACTGACTGTTATGCTACAGCAGCTTCTACCACAGCTTCAGCAACCATCTCCTCCACCAGCTCCTGCACCTCCTCCGCAGCAAGTGGCCGCATCCAGCCTCCGTTTATCGTTGCCGGACAAGTTCGATGGGGACTCTAGACTTTGCCGTGGTTTTCTCTCGCAATGTTCCCTGCATTTGGAGATGATGTCGGACCAATTTCCAACTGAAAGGTCAAAGGTGGCTTTCGTGGTTAGTCTCCTGTCTGGGAAGGCTCTGTCATGGGCCACACCGCTCTGGGACCGCAATGATCCTGTTACTGCCTCCGTACAGTCTTTCTTCGCGGAGATTCGAAGTGTCTTCAAGGAACCAGCCCGAGCTTCTTCTGCCGAGACTGCCCTGCTGAACCTGGTCCAGGGTAATTCTTCAGTAGGCGAGCACGCCATCCAATTTCGTACCCTCGCCTCCGAATTATCTTGGAATAACGAGGCCCTCTGCGCGACCTTCAAAAAAGGCCTATCCAGTAACATCAAAGATGTGCTGGCCGCAAAAGAAATCCCTGCCAACCTGCATGAACTTATTCATTTGGTCACCCGCATTGACATGCGTTTTTCCAAAAGACGCCAGGAGCTCCGTCAGGATATGGACTTTGTTCGCACTAGGCGGTTTCTCTCCCCGGCTCCTCTCTTCTTTGTTCCGCTGCAATCTGTTCCTGTGCCTTCCGCCGTGGAGGCCATGCAAGTAGACCGGTCTCGCCTGACACCACAAGAGAGGACACGCCGCCGCAATGAGAACCTATGCCTGTACTGTGCCAGTACCGAACACTTCTTGAAGGATTGTCCTATCCATCCTCCACGTCAGGAAAGACGCACTCCGATTCCGCACAAAGGTGAGACAGCTCTAGGTGGGAACTCTGCTTCTCCACGTCTTACTGTGCCTGTGCGGATTTCTTCTTCTAACTCCTCCTTCTCAGCTGTGGCCTTCTTGGATTCTGGATCTGCAGGAAATTTTATTTTGGCCTCTTTCGTTAACAGGTTCAACATCCCAGTGACCAGTCTCGCCAGACCTCTCTACATCGCTTCAGTTAATGGTGAAAGATTGGACTGTACTGTGCGTTACCGCACAGAACCCCTGTTAATGTGCATTGGACCTCATCACGAAAAGATTGAATTTCTGGTCCTCTCTAACTGCACTTCTGAAATTCTTCTCGGACTGCCTTGGCTCCAACGCCATTCCCCTACCCTTGACTGGACCACCGGGGAAATCAAGAACTGGGGTGCTTCTTGCTACAAAAAATGCCTCACGTCTGCTCCCAGTCCTGCCAGTCAAACCCCTATGGCTCCTCCTATACCAGGTCTCCCCAAGGCCTATCTGGACTATGCCGATGTTTTTTGCAAAAAACAAGCAGAGACTTTGCCTCCTCACAGGCCTTATGACTGCCCTATTGATCTCCTTCCTGGTACTACTCCACCCCGGGGCAGAATCGATCCTCTGTCAGCTCCTGAAACACAAGCCATGTCGGATTACATCCAAGAAAATTTAAAAAGGGGATTCATCCGCAAGTCTTCCTCCCCTGCCGGAGCGGGGTTCCTTACAGCCATGCATCGATTACCGCGGTCTTAATAAGATCACTATAAAAAAGCGCTATCCCCTGCCTCTTATCTCGGAACTCTTTGACCGCCTACGTGGCGCTAACATCTTCACCAAATTGGATTTAAGAGGTGCATATAATCTCATCCGCATCAGGGAAGGGGACGAGGGGAAGACCGCATTTAACACCAGAAACGGACACTTTGAATATCTGGTTATGCCCTTTGGGCTCTGCAACGCCGGTGCTGTCTTCCAGGACTTTGTAAATGAAATTTTTTGTGATTTGTTATATACCTGTGTTGTGGTCTACTTGGACGACATTTTGATTTTCTCTTCTAACCTCGAAGAACACCGCCGTCATGTCTGCCTGGTTCTCCAGAGACTCTGTGACAATCAATTATATGCCAAGATGGAAAAATGTCTCTTTGAATGCCAATCTCTTCCCTTCCTAGGATATTTAGTCTCTGGCCAGGGACTTCAAATGGACCCAGACAAACTGTCAGCCGTGTTAGATTGGCCACGCCCCTCCGGACTCCGAGCTATCCAACGCTTCTTGGGGTTCGCCAATTACTACCGACAATTTATTCCACATTTTTCCACCATTGTGGCCCCAATTGTGGCCCTAACCAAGAAAAACACCAATCCTAAGTCCTGGCCTCCGCAAGCGGACGAGGCATTCAACCGTCTCAAAACTGCCTTCTCTTCTGCTCCCGTACTCTCCAGACCTGATCCATCTAAACCCTTCTCACTGGAGGTAGATGCCTCCTCGGTTGGAGCCGGAGCTGTACTCCTAAAAAAAAAACTCTTCTGGACATAACGTTACTTGTAGTTTCTTTTCTAGGATCTTCTCTCCGGCGGAGAAAAATTACTCCATTGGTGATCGAGAACTGCTGGCCATAAAACTAGCCCTCGAAGAATGGAGGCACCTGCTGGAGGGGTCCAAATACCCAATTATCATATACACAGATCACAAGAATCTCTCTTATCTTCAGTCTGCCCAACAGCTGAACCCACGCCAGGCTAGGTGGTCGTTGTTTTTTGCCCGTTTTAACTTTGAGATTCATTTTCGCCCTGCTGACAAGAACATCAGGGCTGATGTCCTCTCTCGTTCCTCGGATGCCTCCGAAATAGAAACCCCCCTGCAACACATTGTTCCTCCTGAGTGTCTGATCTCCGCTTCCCCAGCTTCCATCAGACAAACTCCTCCTGGAAAGACTTTCGTCCCTCTACGCCAGCGCCTCAAGATCCTCAGGTGGGGACACTCCTCGCACCTCGCCGGCCATGCTGCCGTCAAAAAGTCCATCCAGCTCATCTCTCGATTTTATTGGTGGCCTACCCTGGAAGCAGATGTTGCTGATTTTGTTCGGGCTTGTACAGTCTGTGCCCGGGACAAGACCCCTCGTCAGAAGCCTGCCGGCCTCCTTCATCCTCTGCCTGTTCCTGATCTACCATGGTCTCAGATTGCCATGGACTTTATAACAGACCGGCCTTTATCCCATGGCAACACAGTCATTTGGGTGGTCGTTGATCGTTTCTCCAAGATGGCACATTTTATTCCACTTCCAGGTCTTCCTTCTGCGCCACAGTTGGCGAAACAATTTTTTTTTGTGCACATTTTTCGCCTTCACGGGCTTCCCACGCATATCGTCTCGGATAGAGGCGTTCAATTTGTGTCGAAATTCTGGAGGGCTCTCTGTAATCAACTTAAAATCAAATAAAATTTCTCGTCTTCCTATCATCTTCAATCCAATGGGCAAGTAGAGAGAGTTAACCAGGTTCTTGGTGACTATTTGCGACATTTTGTTTCCTCCCGCCAGGATGATTGGGCCAATCTTCTACCCTGGGCTGAGTTCTCGTACAATTTCAAAATCTCTGAATCCTCCGCTAAATTCCCGTTCTTTGTGGTGTACGGCCGTCACCCTCTTCCCCCCCCCTCCCCACTCCCACGCCTTCTGGTTTGCCCGCTGTTGATGAGGTTACCCAGGACTTCTCCACCATCTGGAAAGAGACTCAAAAATCCCTCATACAGGCCTCATTCCGGATGAAGAAGCATGCCGACAAAAAAAGAACTCCTCCCGTCTTTGTTCCTGGAGACAAAGTGTGGCTCTCCGCCAAGTATATCCGCTTCCGTGTCCCCAGTTATACACTAGGACCACGTTATCTTGGACCCTTTAAAATCAAGTGGCAATTCAATCCTGTCTCCTACAAACTCCTTCTTCCCCCTTCTCTCTGTATTCCTAACGCTTTTCATGTCTCTCTCCTTAAGCCACTTATCCTTAACCGCTTCTCTCCCAAGGTTGTTGCTCCTACTCCTGTCTCCGGTCCTAAGATGTCTTCTCGGTTAAAGAAATTCTCGCGTCTAAGACGGTCAGAGGTAAAAAAAAAATTCTTGTAGATTGGGAGAATTGCGGTCCTGAGGAGAGGTCATGGGAACCCGAGGATAACATTCTCGACAAGGACCTAATTCACAAATTTTCAGGTTCCAAAAAGAGGGGGAGACCCAAGGGGGGGGGGTACTGTTACGTCGAGCGCTCCGGGTCCCCGCTCCTCCCCAGAGCGCTCGCAGTGTTCTCCTGTGCGCAGCGCCCCGTCAGACCCGCTGACCGGGAGCACTGCGATAATGTCCCTATCCGGGATGCGATCCGCGATGCGGAACGCGCCCGCTCGCGATTCGCGTCCCGGCCCACTTACCAGACTCGTTCCCCGTCTGTTCTGTCCCGGCGCGCGCGGCCCCGCTCCCTAGGGTGCGCGCGCGCCGGCTCTCTGCGATTTAAAGGGCCGGTAAGCCACTGATTGGCGCCTGGTCCTAATTAGTGTGTTCACCTGTGCACTTCCCTATATAACCTCACTTCCCCTTCCCTTCCTTGCCGGATCTTGTTGCCATTGTGCCAGTGAAAGTGTTCCTTGTGTGTCCCAAGCCAGTGTTCCAGACCTCTTGCCGTTGCCCCTGACTACGATCCTTGCTGCCTGCCCTGACCTTCTGCTACGTCCGACCTTGCTCTTGCCTAATCCCTTGTACCGTGCCTATCTCAGCAGTCAGAGAGTTTGAGCCGTTGACGGTGGATACGACCTGGTTGCTACCGCCGATGCAAGACCATCCCGCTTTGCGGCGGGCTCTGGTGAATACCAGTAGCAACTTAGAACCGGTCCGCCGACACGGTCCACGCCAATCCCTCTCTGACACAGAGGATCCACCTCCAGCCTGCCGAATCCTGACATCATCTCTATGCCAAATTGGAAAAATGCACTTTTGAAAAGACCAGTCTTCCTTTCTTGTGCTATATTGTTACAAGTGAAGGTCTCCAAATGGATCCCGACAAGTTGTCTGCAGTTCTGGACTGTCCTCTTCTGTCTGGTTTGAAAGCGACCCAGCGCAATTTATACCTCATTATTCCACTCTGGTAGCTCCCATTGTATCCCTAACCAAAAAGACGGCTAATCCTAGGGTGTGGACACCAGAGGCTGAAGAAGCTTTTAAACAGTTGAAGTCCGCCTTTGCTTCTGCTCCTGATTTATCCAGACCTGATCCTTGCAAGCCATTCTTCTTGGAAGTGGATGCTTCCTCAGTAAAAGCTGGGGCAGTCTAAACACAAAAGTCTACTAAAGGGAGAACTTTAGCCTGCGGATTTTTTCTAAAACCTTCTCCCCTGCAGAGAGAAACTATACTATCGGAGACTGCGAGCTCTTAGCCATCAAGCTGGCCTTAGAAGAGTGGCGTCACCTCCTGGAAGGTTCTGTACATCCTGTCACAATTTATTCTGACCACAAGAATCTACTTTATCTTCAGTCAGCCCATCGTCTCAACCCACGACTGGCCCGATGGTAATTTTTTTTCTCCAGGTTCCACTTCTTCATCCATTTCCGTCCTGCAGAAAAGAATGTCCGAGCTGATGCTCTCTCCAGGTCTTCAGATGTGCACGACGGTGAACCCCTTCCACAGCATATTATCCCGCCAGAGCATCTCATTTCCTCAGCACCAGCAAGTCTCCAACATCTACCTCCTGGAAAAATTTTCGTATCACCTCGTATGAAACTCAGAGTCTTGAAATGGGGACATTCTTCTCTTTTGGCCGGCCATCCAGGTGTTCGTAAGACCCTACAGCTCATCTCAAGACATTACTGGTGGCCTACTTTGAAAAAGGATGTTGTTGATTTTGTTCGGTCTTGCTCTATCTGTGTCCGGGACAAGACTACCCGTTCCAAGCCATCAGGTCTGCTTCAGCCCTTACCAGTTCCTGAGCTTCCTTGGTCTGATATTGCCATGGATTTCATTACAGATCATATGGGTGGTAGTGGATCGATTTTCTAAGATGGCTCATTTTGTACCGCTACTTGGCCTCCCATCAGGTCCACTACTTGCCAAGCTTTTTTTTCATCATATCTTTCGTTTGCGTGGACTCCCTTCCCATATTGTTTCTGACCGAGGGGTTCAGTTTGTCTCTAAATTTTGGCGGGCCCTATGTCAAGCAGGTGAATCAGGTGATGGGAGACTATCTACGCCATTTTATCTCTGCGCGTCAAGATGACTTGGTCGATCTGCTACCATGGGCTGAATTCTCCTACAATCACAAGAATTCCAATTCCTCAGGTGCTTCTCCCTTCTCTGTGGTCTATGGACTTCACCCTCATTCTCCTCAACCATTGTCTTCTTCCCCTGGCGCAAAACACGTCTTTCACTTCTACAGGCTACTTCTCGTATGAAAGTTCAGGCAGACGAGAAGAGACGTCCTCCTCCTGAATATTCTCCTGGTGACAAAGTCTCCAACTCCTCCTCCAACTACTAAATATATCCGCTTTAAGATACCGAGTTATAAACTAGGACCTCGTTATGTGGGTCCCTATAAAGTCAAGAAACGGCTCAATCCTGTGGCTTATTCCCTCCATCTTCCCTCCTCTCTCCGGATCTCGAACTCCTTCCATATTTCTCTCCTGAAACCAGCCATTATCAACCGTTTCTCGCCAAGGGACATCTTTCCTGCCCCAATCTCCGGAACCTCTGATGTGTATGTTGTAAAGGAAATCTTGGATTCTTAGTTCATCAGAGGAAAACGCTTTCTTCTGGTTGATTGGGAAGGTTTCGGACTGGAGGAGAGGTCTTGGGAGCCGCAAGACAATATTCTGGACAAAGATCTTCTCAAGAATTTCCTGAGCCGCAAAAGGAGGGGGAGACCAAAGGGGGGGGGGGGTTCTGTTACTGCCTGCGCTCCGGCCGCACATGTCGGCCGTGAGCGCATTGTTCCTACTCCCGGCGGGGCCGGGATGCGCATCGAGGGACGTGCCTGCATGCGAATCCGGGCCCGTCACTCACCCAGTACTGCTGCCGCTTCCTCTCCTGTGTCTCAGCCCCATCGCGCGCGCCCCCATCTCCTAGGGCGCGCGCGTGACGGAGCTCTGAGATTTAAAGGGCCAGTACGCCCTTAATTACTGTATGCACCTGACACGAACTAATAAAGCCCCTGCACCTCCCACACTTCCCTGCCAGATCTTCAGTGCACTTTGCCTAAGAGAAAGCGTTCCTATTGCCTGTTTTGCCTACCCGTGTTACCAGACTTACTTGCTAAATTTTTTTACTAGGAACCTTTGCCACCTGCCTTGACCTTCTGCCACGTTGACTATGCCTCAGTCTCATCCTCCTGTACTTCCCCTTGCACAGTTACCTGTCTGGTTGAGCCGTATCGGGGGTAGCGACCTGGGTGTCACCTGCTGCAGCAAATCCATCCTGCCTTGCGGCGGACTCTGGTTGAAGACCAGCGGCACCTTAGACTCCGCTCCCCGATACAGTCCGTGTCATCAGCCACACAGGTAGATCCTCTACCTTCTCCGTGACATCCACATCCAGGTACGTGACAGTAATAATGGGATTATATATTACTATTGTTTTAAGCTCTTTATCTTCTTGCAAAATGTACCAGTTTTTTCTAATAATACTACTAATGGTATTATTCATGTTTTGAATTTTTGAAGGCAAAAGTGAATCTGGTATTTTCATCAGTGACAGTGACAGTTTTTCTGACTCCTTTTTGTGTAACAGTTCTTCCCTAGTTTTAAGTTGCACTTGTTCGAAGGCACTTTGGACTAGTTTTTTAGGGTAACCCCGCTTAACTAGTCTTCCTGTCAGTTCCTGGGCTTCCTTTTGGAAGAGATCTGGTTTATTATTTATTCGCTTCAAGCGCACAAACTGACGATATGGGATGCTCTGTTTCACATGTGTCGGGTGAGAACTATTAAAATGAAGAAGTGCATTGCGGAATGTTTTTTTACGAAATGAGGTAATGACAAGTGTATTATCCAGGGCCATGATTATAGCATCCAAAAATTCTAGCTGCTGTCCACCATAACAAAAAGTGAATGCCATGTTCTTGTCATTCACTGTCTTTAGATAGTGGACAAATGCTGTGAATTCTGCTTCATCTCCATCCCATGTAACGAAAATATTATCTACAAATCATAGAATTTTTTTATGTAACGTATATAGGGATTTTTGGAGGTGAAGACGAATTCTCTTTCAAACATAGCTAGCATAAACGCATGAGACCGGGGTCCCCATTGCGGTCCCTTGTTTTTGAATGTACCACTCATTGTTGTACCTAAATGCGTTATTTGTCAGTACAAATTTTAGAACTTCACAAAAGAATGTCATGAAATCAGCCGACTTATTGCTGGATTGGAGGTATTCCTCCTTAGATTGTATACCCGCATTATGCGGGTTGCGGGTATACAGGCTTTCATCATCAATGGACGCAAGAGACAGTCCCTCTCTCCATTCAAAAGTTTCCAACTGGGTAATTAAGTCTCTAGTGTTTCTCAAAAAAGTGGGCAATTCCCTAAGGATAGGGGACATTAACCAGTCTAAATATCCTGACAAAGATTCAGTCACCGAGCCGACCCCCGCTACAATTGGACGCTCAGGGGGCCGGCTCAGTGACTTATGAATCTTTGGCAGGATATACCTGTATGGAAATTTAGGAGCATGGGGAATCAATTTTTCTGCAGTTTTTTCTGAAAAAATACCTTTTTCAGTGTGTCTGCGTAGCAGTGATCTTAAAGGGGTATTCCAGGAAAAAACTTTTTTTTATATATCAACTGGCTCCAGAAAGTTAAACAGATTTGTAAATTACTTCTATTAAAAAATCTTAATCCTTCCAGTACTTATGAGCTTCTGAAGTTAAGGTTGTTCTTTTCTGTCTAAGAGTTCTCTGATGACACATGTCTCGGGAAACGCCCAGTTTAGAAGAGGTTTGCTATGGGAATTTGCTTCTAAACTGGGCGTTTCCCGAGACACGTGTCATCAGAGAACTCTTATACAGAAAAGTACAACCTTAACTTCAGAAGCTCATAAGTATTGGAAGGATTAAGATTTTTTAATAGAAGTAATTTACAAATCTGTTTAACTTTCTGGAGCCAGTTGATATATAAAAAAATTTTTTTCCTGGATAACCCCTTTAATTTCTCTTTTATTTTATGCGTGGGGTTAGTACCTAATTTCTCATAGTCTGGTTGCTGAGTTGCTTTAGTGTCGTGGTCCGCCTGGTACCAAACCATGACTCTGCCGCCCTTCTCTACCTTTGATACTAAGATGTGACTGTTGTTCATAAGGGACCTTAGATCGGTGTATTCACTTCTCGATAAATTGGGCTGAGGTTCAGGGTAAATAATCGCCTTAGTATCATTCAATACACTTTTACAGAAAATGTCCAAAGGACTACCTGGTGCTACTGGTGGATTGAAGGTGGATTTATTACCTTTTGTGAATAATTTATCTGTTGTTTCCTGATTGGCTGACTGGTCATAGACCGGTCTAGCCAAATCAGCAAGTGAACGAGTTATGTCTACCTCGCTCTGAGTGAATTCTTTAACTATGGAAATACCCAAAGGTCCTATTTTACAGAGGGTATCACTTTCATATGCTGCTAATACATTTTTATTAGTACAACCCATGAAGAATTTGTTGAGGTTAAGCCTCCTAATAGCTTTAAAGAAATCGATTTCGAACTCCTCATAACGGAAAAAGGACTAAATTATGGACTGGAAAATTCAAAGTCAGACTTGCAGCTGTTCGACAAAGGTACTTCTGTAAGATTTACAACTAAAGAGTTCTCTCTGCAGGTTACTGATTCCATGTCACTGATTTCTTTCTCTTCACCCTCCATGACGGATTGTGGTATTTCTTTTGTTCTTTTATTTCTCCTTTTCCTACCTCCTCGTCTGGTCTTGCGTCTAAAAAAGGCTGTAGTGCAGAGGTTGTTGGCACATTGCTAGTAGTTGGACCCTCTGACCCACTCAAGTCAGACTCTGGTAAGAAAATCTGAAACATTTTTCTTCTTCTGTGAATAACCTGGGTTTCTGTACACATTATGCTTTTTTTGGTTGCGTTTTCTGCCTGAGTTGGGGGTAATCATTCCCCGCAATTTTCTTTGTCCAGGTGAAGACTGAATTACTTTCAAAGTCTTTCTTGTCTCTCATATATTTGTCCCGCTTGACTTCTTTAAGAGAGATTTGTAATTGTAAGATTTTTTTTTATCTAGATTTTGTATAAACTGGTTACATTTTGCCTCAGGTAGACGAGTTCTCAGTTTAATTTTTGCCTTGCATAAATCGACAGTGACTTTTTCATATTCTTTTTAATTTTGTAGTAGAATTAAATTTAGCAATTTTAATGAATGTTCAAGATGAGCTGAATCCCAAGCAGCGAGGAATTCTGAATCATTGCCGAACTGGGACGGTGATTTGTAGACACGGATGCCTCTTGGTGTACATTGGCATTCATTATAGGCAGATAGTGACTGGATGGTCCAGAAATATCTGGTTTCTTTTTCTGCTAATACTTGAACCTGCCTGATATTGTAGGGTTTTTGTACTTAGTACTTGCAATTCATCCTGCGCTTCACAGGCTGAAAATAATGCCCCTGCCTGAACTCTACCTGTGTTAATTGCTGTTTCCATCTTCACCTGTTGGATTTTAGTGTCCATAGTGGTAACGGTCTCATTACTGCGTGCCTGGGACATTAGAAGGAGCAGAAATATAGCAAGTCCGTATACTAAGAAAGCACGTCCGGCACCGCTAGCAACTTAGGACCACAATAGGGCATCCAGGTGTGGGCAATCCCAAAGTGTACCAGTGAATATGCATATAACAAGTCCCCAGATGGTGGTGCAGTTATCCAGTAAAGGTAGCAAATAAAGATGAAAAAAGTTATAGAATGGAAGAAGCACTCACCAAATTCTTGCTGGGAAGACAGATTTCTGCTGTACAGAAAATCACCAGGTACGAAGGTGCACAGGGAGCTGTAAATGGTAACAGGCAGGGGGTGTGCAGGGGGGGGCAGCAACTAGTTTCACACACGTGGGTGCTTCCTCTAGCTCGCACTAACGCTTGTTTTTCTTGTTTATCTACCCAGTCCTTTTCATTTTCTTCTGAATTTACCATTATGAACTTTTCTTCTGCTATTTTAACTGCATCTGTTATATTTTTTTCTGTCGTAATATAGTCTTTCCTCTTTTTATTAATTACCCATATTAATTCCCCCCGTAAGAAAAGCTTTCATTGTTTCCCAAACAATTTGATCTGAGGCTGTATCCCAATTCCTATCAAAAAATTCAATCAGATGCTGTTTTATTAACTCATTATCTATCTTTTTAAACCAATATGAATTTATTCTATTTATACCCCCTAGATTTTCCAACCCTGTATCACTCTTAATGCATAGCGGAGAATGGTCAGAAATACAGCGAGTACAGTAATTTATCCTCTTAACCCTTGTACTCCCTCTCTTGCCCCCTAAAAATATATCTATATGAGACATTGTTTTACAGGTTTTGCTCCAGCATGAATAAATATTTTTTCCTGGGTTGCAAATTCTCCATATGTCTATCAGACCTACTTCATCACAAAAAATTTTCAGTGGGGTTTACCATAACAATTTTTCTTTATTTTTGACAATCTCAGCCTATCTGTATTTTCATTCATTACACAATTTACATCCCGTTGAATAAAAAGGGGGCATTCTTTAAGCCTCTGCCAAAACCTGAGTATAATTTTAAGAACGTTGGATGTGTACGGGGGAGGTATGTGTCAGGATCCGGACTGGTATGCAGAGAGGACACTGGAGGCGGATCCTCTGTGTCAGTGAGGTGATGGCGTGGGCCGTACCAGGGGAAGGGAATCTAAGGGGTTACTGGTTTTCACCAGAGCCCGCCGCAAAGCAGGATGGACTTGCAGCGGCAGGTAACCCCCAGGTCGTTCCACCCGATAGCGACTCAACCCCACTGACAGCTGAGACAGGCGCGGTACACAGGGACAAGGCAAGAGCAAGGTCGGACGTAGCAGAAGGTCAGGGCAGGCAGCAATGGTTCGTAGTGAGGGGCAACGGCAAGGGTCTAGATACAGAAGCTTGGGATACACAAAACACTTTCTCAGGGCACTAGGGCAACAAGATCCAGCAAGGACAGGAAGGGGAAGTGGGTTTTTATAAGGAATGGGAGTGATACAACTGATTGGGCCAGGCACCAATTAGTGGTGCACTGGCCCTTTAAATTTCAGAGAGCCGGCGCGCGCCACCCTAGAGAGTGGGGCCGCGCGCGCCGGGACATGACAGCCAGGGAATGGGACAGGTGAGACGATTGGGAACGCATCCCCAACGGCAGTAACAGTGCAGCGCTCCGTCAGCGAGTCTGACCGGGGCGCTGCAGACAGAAGAACGCCGCAAGCGCTCCGGGGAGGAGCAGGGACCCGGAGCACTTGGCGTAACAGTATGTATACAAATGCCAAAGTGCATATTATTTTTTCCAGTTTCCCATATAGTATAATAAATCTCCCCTCTGTGTCTATCAATTTATAGTATGTCTCCCAATTAACGTTTTTGTGTATCATAACTGTAACCCCTCTTGAATAAGAAGTAAAAAACTAGTGATAATAATGTACAATATATTATTCATTCTATATGATGTTTATTTCACTAAATGTGTATCTCTTAAGCAAACTACACCTGGTAAATATTTTTTGAAAACATTGAGGGACATTTATCAATGTTTGCTTATGTATTCTTTTTTTAGTAATTTTTTCCTTACTTTTTTTTTTGCTTATGTGTGACGTATTTATCAACTGGTTTCAGCCTGTTGATAATTTTCTTAAACGTAAGCAATTTGTTACTTTTTTACTTTGGTAGTAGCTTTTTCTGCTCCATGTTTGAGCTGGAGTAAATTTAGTTAATTTTTAACGCTGTTGCGACTTTTTTTTGCGCAGTTGCAACTGTCGCAGTTAATAAATACCTGACTACCCGGAGTCCATTTTAAAATTATTACTACATAGTTCATTTTTGGAAAACTTGCTTTTCTCGCTTTCCAGTCAAAATGTTGCACGAAAAATCGCGTAGTCGCAGTTGCAACAATTTTGCGACAATTATAGTAAAGAAAACCTGACTAAACCCGTTGATAAATGTCCATAATTGTGTATAGCTAGCTATTCTTTTGTGTCTATCCCCTAAACCCATTATGTTCCATACCAGTATATTCGTACACATTCTATTTTCTTATTTAATACGACAGACCATAAAGAGCGGAAGAGAGAGAGAGAAGGAAAAGAGAGGAAAAAAAAAGTGTACCACTACATTTGTAGGACGTACCAAACCTCCCCCTCCCTTCCCTAAACCCCTGTTAATTTGTCCCAATAACTGACAAATCCCTAATCTAGCATGTACCACTCCTCCCCTCGTACCTCCCCATCACTTTTATTCAATCTTTCTATCCTCCTCCATCCCCCAGTGTTCCCCTCATATTTTTCCAATTTTTAATCCCTGACTATCCATCCATTTTACTGCTTCATCCGGAATTTGAAAAAAAAAAAAAATGGTTGTGTCGCTATATACCACCCATAACTTAGCCCGAAATATTAGGGAGAATTTTACTCCATTAAAATGCATCCTCTTTACCTCTTTAAAGGCCATACGTTTTTTTGTGTCTCAAATGAGTAGTCAGGGAATACCATTATCTTATTGTTATTATGCACAGCCCCATTTTTTTCTCTCAATGCTCTCAATATTCTTTCCTTGTCCCCTTTGTTTATTAACCTTACAAGTATGGTTCTAGTCTTACTGCCCGGTGGAGGTGGTCGCATCGGGATCCGGTGTGCTCTTTCAACTTCAAAAGTGGGGGACAGTTTTTCGTTCCCCCATTCCTTCATTATCCAGATTTGTATAAAGCGTACCGTGTCCTTTCCCTCGGCCCCCTCTGGGAACCCCAACAGTCTCAGGTTCCTCCATCTCTGTTACTTTTTGCATCAAAAACTTATTCTCTTCCTGCACTTTTTCCACTTTTTTTTCAACTCCTGTGTTTCATCCTGTAAATCTGACACTCTTTCCTCCATTTCATTACATCTTTCTCTCAGTTTTCTCATATCATATAGGATCAATGAGACATCAAATCCTATACTTCATATTTGTCCCGCTAACCCTTCCATAGATGGGTTACATTCACTTATTGCCACCAATATCACTTGCATTGTTACTGTTGGGCCTTCCTCTTCCTCTCCTAACACATTGTCTTGTACATTTTGTTTTCCATACTTATTTTTTTGAGTTAATACTGGTGATGCCATATATCTGTCCATTCTCCCCACATTTTTATTCTCTTTTACCGGGCTAGTTGACTTCCTTTTGGGGGGCATTTTAACAACTATAACCCACACACTTTTCCACTTCTTTAATTCCCAGCAAACAACCACAATGCATTAAAATTTCCTAATAGGCATAATCTAATCCACTAGAGTCTAGATATTACCTTTTTTGAAAGAAAAGTGTAACTCATTTATAAACATTTATAGTCTTAATCCAACTGCATAGTAGATTATACGGTAAGGTTAATCATAATGCTTCTGTTAGTTCCAGGCAATCTTTCACACTTTAAGATGGTATATGTTAGTACAGTGGGGATCAAAAGTTTGGGTACCCCAGGTAAAAATTTGTATTAATGTGCATGAAGAAGCCAAGGAAAGATGGAAAAATCTCCAAAAGGCATCAAATTACAGATTAGACATTCTTATACTATGTCAACAAATTTTAGATTTTATTTCCATCATTTACACTTTCAAAATAACAGAAAACAAAAAAAAATGGCATCTGCAAAAGTTTGGGCACCCTACAGAGTTAGTATCTTGTACTTCCCCCTTTGGCAAGTATCACAGCTTGTAAACGCTTTTTGTAGCCAGCCAAGAGTCTTTCAATTCTTGTTTGAGGTTTCTTTGCCCATTCTTCCTTACACAAGTCTTCCAGTTCTTTGAGATTTCTGGGCTGTCTGTCATGCACTGCTCTTTTAAGGTCTATCCATAGATTTTCAATTATGTTGAGGTCAGGAGATTGTGAAGGCCATCGCAAAACCTTCATCTTACACCTCTTGATGTAATCCCCCGTGGATTTCGAGGTGTGTTTAGGATCATTATCCATTTGTAGAAGCCATCCTCTCTTTAACTTCAGCTTTTTCACAGATGGCATCAAGTTAGCATCCAAAATCTGAAATGTTATTGAATCCATTTTTCCTTCTACTCGTGAGATGTTCCCTGTGCCACTGGCTGCAACACAACCCCAAAAGCATGATTGATCCACCCCCCATGCTTTACAGTTGGACAGAGGTTCTTTTCATTAACCCCTTAAGGACCAAGGACGTACCGGTACGTCCTTGGTTCTGCTCTTCTGATATAACGCGGGGTTACATAGTAACCCCGCGTCATATCGCGGCGGGCCCGGCGTCATAGTGAAGCTGGGACCCGCCTCTAATAGCGTGCAGCGCCGATCGCGGCGCCGCGCGCTATTAACCCTTTAGCCGCGCGCTCAGAGCTGAGCCGCGCGGCTAAAAGTGAAAGTGAAAGTTCCCGGCTAGCTCAGTCGGGCTGTTCGGGATAGCCGTGGCTAATCGCGGCATCCCGAACAGCTGACAGGACAGCGGGAGGGCCCCTACCTGCCTCCTCGCTGTCCGATCGCCGAATGACTGCTCAGTGCCTGAGATCCAGGCATGAGCAGTCATGCGGCAGAATCATTGATCACTGGTTTCTTATGAGAAACCAGTGATCAGCATAGGAGATCAGTGTGTGCAGTGTTATAGGTCCCTATGGGACCTATAACACTGCAAAAAAAAGTGGAAAAAAAAAGTGAATAAAGATCCTTTAACTCCTCCCCTATTAAAAGTTTGAATCACCCCCCTTTTCCAATAAAAAAAAAACACAGTGTAAATAAAAATAAAAATAAACATATCTGGTATCACCGCGTGCGGAAATGTCCGAATTATAAAAATATATAATTAATTAAACCGCTCGGTCAATGTCGTGCGCGCAAAAAAATTCCAAAGTCCAAAATAGTGCATTTTTGGTCACTTTTTATATCATTTAAAAATGAATAAAAAGCGATCAATAAGTCCTATCAATGCAAAAATGGTACCGTTAAAAACTTCAGATCACGGCGCAAAAAATGAGCCCTCATACTGCCCCATACACGGAAAAATAAAAAGTTATAGGGGTCAGAAGATGACAATTTTAAACGTATTAATTTTCCTGCATGTAGTTATGATTTTTTCCAGAAGTCCGAAAAAATCAAACCTATATAAGTAGGGTATCATTTTAATCGTATGGACCTACAGAATAAATATCAGGTGTCATTTTTACCGAAAAATGTACTACGTAGAAACGGAAGCCCACAAAAGTTACAAAACAGCGTTTTTTTTTTTCAATTTTGTCGCACAATGATTTTTTTTCCCGCTTCACCGTAGATTTTTGGACAAAATGACTGACGTCATTACAAAGTAGAATTGGTGGCACAAAAAATAAGCCATCATATGGATTTTTAGGTGCAAATTTGAAAGAGTTATGATTTTTTAAAGGCAAGGAGCAAAAAACGAAAATGCAAAAACGGAAAAAACCCCGGTCCTTAAGGGGTTAAATTCTGTTCCCCTTCTTCTGCAAACGTACCTTTGCTCATTCCGGCCAAAAGTTCCATTTTAACTTCATCGGTCCACAGAACTTATTTCCAAAATACATCAGGCTTGTCTATATCTTCATTTGCAAAGATCAAATGCTGATTTTTGTGGTGAGAACGTAGAAGAGGTATTCTTCTGATGACTCTTCCATGAACACCATATTTGTACAAGTACCTCTTTATAGTGGAATAGTGTACCACAACTCCAGTGTCTGCCAGATCTTTCTGGAGGGATTGTGCAGTCAAACGTGGGTTTTGAATTGTTTTTCTCACAATCCTGCGAGCTGTTCTGTCTGATATTTTCTTGGTCTTCCAGATCTTGCTTTAACTTCCACTGTTCCTGATGACTGCCATTTCTTAATTACATTCCGAACAGAGGATATTGACATCTGAAAACGTTTTGCTATCTTCTTATAGCCTTCTCCAGTTTTGTGAACATCAACTATTTTCAGTTTCAGATTTCTAGACAACTGCTTAGAATAACCCATGGTGCTGTTTGTTGAGGCAAGGTCAGATGAGTCTGGGCATTTAAAACCTTTGAGATTGACATCACCTGGTCATCCCAGATGATGATTGAGAACAATCCATGACACTGGCAGGTCTCGGCTTTGCAAAGGGGGCAATGCATGCTATAAATTCTGCAGGGTGCCCAAACTTTTGCAGATGCCATTTTTTTGTTTTCTGTTATTTTGAAATTGTAAATGATGAAAATAAAATCTAACTTTTGTTGACATATTATAAGAATGAAGACTACTTCAGAGGACAAAAGGTAAGCGGCACCAGCAACCAATATCTTAATCCACCTATGGACCAAAGACAGCTGTGGGGGTCTGAGTTCAACAACCCGCGGCGGTGCTAGGACGGAAGGTAAGTGTCAATAAATAGTACGATCAAAGAAAAAAACAAATCCTGCACTCACCGCATAGTACGGGTATCGCGGCATCGGATTCCGGACCTCCTCGGATGGCGTGGGAGTAACAGCCACTGCTGACAGCGCTCAGAAATGGGCAACAGCCGGCGGTTTCGCGTTACAATCAATGCTTCTTCCGGCCCAATGAAAACGTCATCGCGCTGGTTTTTTATCAGGTGATTACTGAATCATGTGACCAGGTGACGTGAACGGTGCAGAATCAAATAAGGAAGGAAAATAACGTAAGTATAACTAATACCTTAAACCAAAACGTAATAAACAGGATTTGTTTTTTTCTTTGATCGTACTATTTATTGACACTTACCTTCCGTCCTAGCACCGCCGCGGGTTGTTGAACTCAGACCCCCACAGCTGTCTTTGGTCCATAGGTGGATTAAGATATTGGTTGCTGGTGCCGCTTACCTTTTGTCCTCTGAAGTAGTCTTTGTTGTATCCTTTAACTATTAGCAGAGCAGAGCATAGAGTATCGTTTGTGTTTTATATGGACATGGACACAGCTACAAGTATTGGGGAGTCAGTTCCCGACGTAGGGAGACAGCATGCTGACACGTTTTTTTCATCCTGTAATACACAGGATGAATTGCAGATTCTTAGCACTAAGTCACTTGAGCACAAGGTTTATTCACTAGCAGATAAAGAAGCCAGGTCCTTCTGGTCTATTAACTCCCTCCAAGCATATGCAGAGTCAGGAAGAGCACCACGAGGCTTGAGGACATACAAGATGCCTTCTCTGTTTCAAGACAGTATGGAATTAATTGAGAAATGGAAAAAAGCGCATATTGTGCATGCCACAACGCTGGTAGAAATTGTTTTGGAACAGCATAGACTCGAATATGCTAAGATCACAGAGGAGTTGTGCAGATCCAGATTGGAGCTACGTTCACGTTTATCGGAAACACAGGCCACAGCATTTTTTAAAAATCTAGATAAAAAATAGCATTGCTTCAGATTGAAATTAAAGAGCAGAAAAGAGATAAATTTATTCGCGACAAGCGAGATTACGACTCCGATAACGTCTTTTCATGGAATACTTCTAAAAATAAAAAAGGAGGAAGATTTTATAGGAGGAGACCTAGCCAGAAAAAGCGTAGTCAGGATTTTTGGACGACTGAGTCCGATACCAGTGCCTCGGATGAGACAAGTAGGGAAATCAGTATCCCTGAGGAGTGTACCCAGAGGCCCCCTTTAGGAGAAGGACGAGGCGGGGTGGGAGAAAAAGAAAGACCCCGCGGTAAATATTACCAGAAGAGGAAAGGGGTGTCCTGGAGGGATTAGAACCGCCTAATTTAGTGGTTAATCTATCGGAGGTGACCATTCCAGAAAATACAATTTCTGCTCTTTCTAAGGGTTTGAACTTTGGTTTAATGGAGAATTTTGATTTTACTGCATTTGAGGTTGATGTATTCAAAGCAATAAGAAAAATTAATTTAGAAAAATGTTTTGCTAAAGTTCCAGGAAAAATATCTAGTTCCAATGCAGATCACAATTCTCCATGTGTATTGGGTCCATTGGGCTTTTGCCCAATATCAGGGATGGCTCCTGAAGAGTTGGAATTTACTAGAATATTAGCTAATTTAGCAGCAGGAGAACCGGATCCACAAGAGAGTGTTCAGACTCAGTCAGCACGGTTTACAGGGGGAGTTCCTTCTTCTTTTAATCGTCCTGTTATGCAAGGAAGTCCCATAGATTTGTTTAGTAAAGCAGTCAGAAATGAGATGAAAGCACTAATATACCCACAAGCCACTTTTAACATCTCCCAAAAAGAAAAAGAAGGCTTAGTCTGGATCGCAGAATGGGAAGATCTTATAGTATCCAGAGCCGACAAAGGAGGAAGTATTGTAGTGTGGTCTCAGGAACAATATAATAAAGAAGCAATTCGCCAGTTACAGGATGTTGTTACTTATGAAAAACTAGTTGCTAACCCTACTATCAGAACTAAAGAAAGATTGAGGTCATTTCTTAGGGGGCATGTGGAATCGGGAGCAATAGACACAAGACTGGCTGAACGGTTGATACCTGAAAATCCTAAGGACCCTAAATGGTATCTACTCCCAAAGGTGCACAAATCCCATACCTCCCCCCCAGGTAGGCCCATTGTGGCTAGTATGGGTTCAATTACTGAGCATCTTTCAAAATATGTGGACTGGGCATTACGCCCACTACTGATTGAGATGCCAGCCTATTTAAAAAATACAGGGGATGTATTGAGATTTGTGCAGGATTTTTGTTGGCAGAGTTCTTACACTTTAGCATCCATTGATGTGGAGGCTTTGTACACCCGCATTCCTCACGATGCGGGTGTGCAGGCCGTCCGCACAATACTTAATCAGACAGATAAGAATCCGACATACATCAACTTTATCTGTGATGCGTTAATGTTCATACTTACCAACAATACCTTTAAATTTGATACACAATGGTACAGACAACGCACAGGGACTGCCATGGGGAGCCCGACCTCATGTTCATATGCTAACCTCTTTCTATCTATTTTTGAGAAACAATATATTTACAGCACCAAAAACCCTTTTGTTGGACATCTGAAGGCGTATATGAGATATATGGATGACGTGTTAGTGGTCTGGGAAAGGACCCAATCTGAGTTTGAGGATTTTGTGTCTTTCCTCAATGTGGAGAACAAAATGAATATGCATTTTACAAGTGTGTATAGAGGAGACATTCTCGAGTTTCTCGATCTGCGATTATTGGTAAAAAACGGCCAATTGATCTCTGAAGGTTACAGAAAACCGGTGGCAAAAAATGCCATCCTGCATTATGATAGTTCACACCCGAAACAAGTCAAAGACGGGATCCCATACAGTCAATTCCTGAGATTAAGGAAAAATAATTCTGAAGATGATTGTTTTAAAAAACAAGCTGATGAATTATCAGAAAGGTTAAGAGCGAGGGGCTATCCTGCTAATATTGTTAATCAAGCATATAGAAAAGCCAAATCTAAAAATAGGACTGATCTTATTAAAAGTAAACATTGTTCTAAGAAGACCAACCCAGCTAATAAAAGATTCATATTTGCCTTCAAGAATAGCCCTTTGAATTCCATGATTAAAACAGCTATATCTAGTAATTGGCATCTTCTGCTTGCAGACCCTGATATACAAGATACAGCAATAAATATAACTATTGTTACTTTTAGAAAGAATGGTACAATTCAAGAATTCCTGAAAAATAAATCAAAACAAATTAAGAAGAAGAATGGTCAAGAAACCTGGTTAACTACCCCCTTTCCAAAAGGAAATAGGAAATGTGGATCATGTACCCAATGCAGCATGAATATTAATTCAAATACAGTACTACTGGGGGGCCATACAATTAGGACGAAGGAGTTGATTACCTGTCGCAGTAGTTTTGTAGTTTATTTTTTGCTCTGTATATGTGGCAACTTTTATGTTGGAAAAACAGAGACAATTACGGATAAGAATCCGAGAGCATGTATATTCGGTAAAAAAAAGGAGGTGGTTCCCCTCGATTTGTAGAACACATGCGATCCGAACATAATGGAAACTGTGCCGATATCCGATTTGGAGGAATAGAACTGGTTACATCGTGCCGCAACAACATGAATAGAAGGCAGGCTCTGCTGCAAGCTGAGGCCAAGTGGATCTTACGCTTAGAAGCTCAAGGTCCGCTTGGATTAAATGACAGACTAGACATGTCCCCCTTTTTTATAAAAAGTGCTACAATTAATAAGTAATAGTGTTTATTACGTTTTGGTTTAAGGTATTAGTTATACTTATGTTATTTTCCTTTCTTATTTGATTCTGCACCGTTCACGTCACCTGGTCACATGATTCAGTAATCACCTGATAAAAAACCAGCGCAATGACGTTTTCATTGGGCCGGAAGAAGCGTTGATTGTAACGCGAAACCGCCGGCTGTTGCCCATTTCTGAGCGCTGTCAGCAGTGGCTGTTACTCCCACGCCATCCGAGGAGGTCCGGAATCCGAGGCCGCGATACCCGTACTATGCGGTGAGTGCAGGATTTGTTTTTTTCTTTGATCGTACAATATTATAAGAATGTCTAATCTGTAATCTGATGCCTTTTGGCGATTTTTTCCATCTTTCCTTGGCTTCTTTATGCACATTAATACAAATATTTACCTGGTGTGCCCAAACTTTTGATCCCCACTGTATATTAGTTAAAGAGTTATAGCTTTCAGCAACAACAAATACACTCAGTACATTTTCATAATTCAGCTATACTCTCTATATGGGCTCCAAGTTGTTGAATGGAGAAAGAAAAAGGAACGTTCTCACCAATCCATGGACCACCGGTATATGCCCCAGAGGAATCCGACCCTAATGCCACTTTTACTCCTCCGTACTCTCACCATGGTTCCGGCACTTTTTCCCAGTCAGTTTCTTCTTTTATTACAGGGGACTCTGGTCTCTCAGCATATGTGAGCATATGACCCATTCTCCAGACGACGAGCTGCGATCTCCCCACCTGGGGCACAGGTCAGGTCAAGCTGTATGCCAGCATCTTAGGGGGGAGGACAACTCAAACCGGCATCTCTGTCATCACCTAGGCACCAGTGGGCTCCAGCGCGGTGGGTTGCATGACGAGAGAGAGGGGGGGGCGGAGCCTGCTTCAGCTTCCTGGCACAATGCCATCTCAAAAAACATGTCTATTATCATATATATATATATATATATATATATATATGTGTGTGTATTAGAGATGAGCGAACTTTTAAAAAATTCGATTTGGCCGATTCGCCGAATTTTCCCGAAAAGTTTGTTTCGATCCGAATTTGTTTGCGGCGAATCAATATTAAAAAAGGCTATTTCTAGCCTACATACAGCCTCTATAGGGGTATAGAACACTTTGCTGTGTCCTAAAACGCATATGGAGTGTGCTGGGGTAGTGAAATAATACTCTTATTCAGAATAGCATGCAGATTACCGGCATCGCTCATAGAATCACTGCCGCACAGCAGCACAATGACAGAGCCTGGTGGTGGTATCAGTGTCAGGAGACCATATAGTGACTGAATGACATAGCGTGGAGGTGTTGGCAGCATGAGGAGACCATATAGTGGCTGAATGGCACAGCGTGGAGGTGTTGGCAGCATGAGGACACCATATAGTGGCTGAATGGCAGAGCGTGGAGGTGTTGGCAGCATGAGGACACCATATAGTGGCTGAAAATGCACCAGTACACACCCAGGCTTCACAATCCACTCCAAAAAACAACAATATTTTTAAAAGAAATACCTTTTGTGTAAGAACAAGCGCATATCCAACGGTTCACAAGACTCTATAATGCAGGACGGTGGGCCACCCAAAAACATTCTTCTCAAAAATAATAAACCACACAATGTTTTAAATTTTTTTACAAAAACTAATTCAATATGTGTGTAAGCGCATCTGTCTCCAAAAGATCAGATCACCAAAGGACTTTTTTCGCCCAAAATAATGAAGCAGAATTAATCCCTGTCCGTATTATTATTATTATTATTATTTTTTTTAATTTTCATTAAAAAATCACACGCAAAGAGAGTTCCGTTGTGTAATGATTAGCATTCTGGAAAATTCAATTTTATTACCGATATAAAATTATCAGTAAATAAAAAAAAAAACACTACCCAAGAGTGTTTAACCCCTTAAGAACCGGGGGGTTTTCCATTTTTGCATTTTCGTTTTTTGCTCCTTGCATTTAAAAAATTATAACTCTTTCAATTTTGCACCTAAAAATCCATATTATGGCTTATTTTTTGCACCACCAATTCTACTTTGTAATGACGTCAGTCATTGTGCCCAAAAATCTACGGTGAAATGGAAAAACAAATCATTGTGAGACAAAATTGAAAAAAAAACGCCATTTTGTAAATTTTGGGGGCTTCCGTTTCTACGTAGTACATTTTTCGGTAAAAATGACACCTGATATTTATTCTGTAGGTCTATACGGTTAAAATGATACCCTACTTGTATAGGTTTGATTTTGTCGTACTTCTGGAAAAAATCATAACTTCATGCAGGAAAATTAATACGTTTAAAATTGTCATTTCTGACCCCTATAACTTTTTTATTTTTCCGTATATGGGGCGGTATGAGGGCTCATTTTTTGCGCCGTGATCTGAAGTTTTTAACGGTACCATTTTTGCATTGATAGGACTTATTGATCATGATTTTTTCATGATATAAAAAGTGACCAAAAATGCACTATTTTGGACTTTGGAATTTTTTTGCACGCACGCCATTGACCGAGCGGTTTAATTAACAATATATTTTTATAATTCGGACATTTCCGCACGCGGCGATACCATATATGATTATTTTTATTTACACTGTGTTTTTTTTTTATGGGAAAAGGGGGTTCAAACTTTTAATAGGGGAGGTGTTAAATGATGTTTATTCACTTTTTTTCTCACTTTTTTTTTGCAGTGTTATAGCTCCCATAGGGACCTTTAACACTGCACACACTGATCTTGATCATTGATCACTGGTTTCTTATGGGAAACCAGTGATCAATGATTCTGCCGCTTGACTGCTCATGCCTGGATCTCATTCGGACAGCGAGGAGGCAGGTAGGGGCCGCTATCCTGTAAGCTGTTCGTGATGCCGCGATTTCGCCACGGCTATGCCGAACAGTCCACTGAGCTAGCTGGCATGCTTTCAGTTTCACTTTAGATGCGGCGTTCAACTTTGAACGCCGCGTCTAAAGGGTTAATAGCGCGCGGCACAGCGATCAATGCCGAGCGCTATTAGCTACGGGTCCTGGCCGTTGTTATAGGCCGGGCCCGACCCGCTATGACGCGGGGCCACGCTGTGGCCCCGCGTTATAGATCGGGAGTGGACACATGACGTTCCAATACGTCATGTGTCCTTAAGGGGTTAATTATCCCACACATTACACCAGGAGCAGTCAGGAGTAGGCCTCAGCAGTACCCAAGAGGCTTTAATAACCCCCTAACTTTGCACGATCAATTGCGAGATCGAGCATTACCATGTGTGTTATGCCCTCAGATTTCCGGGGCCGCAGCCGCGCTCCACTAAACGGATTAGCGTTTCTCTATGTTTCAAGGACAGGTGCGTGTTGCACGCTGAAACCAGTTCATGATAGGGATCTGGGATTGCAATTATTTAACCTTAAAATGATGAATTACCAGTAAGTGAGGGTCATAAGCTGGCGTTGATCAAGTCCCTGCCCTTTGTACACACCGCCCGTCGCTATAAGCAATTGGATTAGTTAATGAGTTGGTTAGTGAGGTCCTCAGATCAGCCCAGGCGGGGTAGGAGAAGGCCCTGGCAGAGCGCCGAGAATTTAACGATCATTGTTGAAATTTGTATTAAGCATGTATTTAGCTACTGCTAAACATACTGCAGCATAGATTTCCCCCAGTTTAGGAGCATAGTTGTCCCCCAGATTAGGCAGCATAGTTGTCCCCGAATCAGCGCGAGCTGGTCAGAGCCAATCAAAGGGCCGAATGTGGCAAGCGGGCCGTACAATGCCCAGTTCTGTCCCAGAGGGTTTCATAACCAACCACAATAGAGAAAATTTTGTTGTAGGAGCATGGTCAATCTACTCAGACCCATCTGTCATTGGTGGCTGGAAATCCTGGCTGATCCATCCCTGATTAATCTTGACAAACGTCAGTCTCTCCAAATTTTTAGTGGACAGACGAGTTCGCCTTGGGGTGACTATGGCTCCGGCCGCACTAAACACCCGCTCTGATGGCACACTACTGGCCGGGCAGGACAGCTTTTCCAGGGCAAACTCCGCTAGTTGTGGCCATAAATCGAGTTTGGCTGCCCAGAAGTCCAGTGGATCTTCAACGGTTGTTGGCAGGGTCATGTCGAGGTAAGCCACCACCTGCTGGTTCAGGTCCTGCTCCATGTCCACCTGCTGCTGATAAGTAGCTTCACTATGCGGCTGAAGGAAGCTACTCATCAGCGACTGTAGACTCAGGCTGCTGCTGATTGAGCCGGTACTGCTCCTGCCACCCCTCCCCTCCCCAGCAGCCGTGGCAGTGGAAGGTGAGCGCAGAGGGCCCCCCGAGTCAGACCTGCGAGTGGATGGACCATGTGGCCGATAGGCATCGGCCAACTGACTACGTAGAAGCTCCCTGAAGTAGGTCAGTTTGTCCTCCCTCTCAGTGGGTGTAAAAAAGGCCCCCATTCTGGGCCGGTAGCGAGGGTCTAATAAGGTGGAGATCCAGAAGTCATTGCGCTGACGAATTTTGACAATTCAGCAACTCAGCATGCATCGTGCCATTTGTGACAGTGACTCGCTGGGACTACCTTCCTCCATCTCCACTGAATATTGCCACAGTGTGTCTGGGTCCTCTGTCTCGCCTCCCTCGTAATACCCCTCCAGCTCCTCTGGCTTCTCCTGCTCCTCCTCTCCTGTCCAATGACCAGAAACACCGGCCATCTCCTCCACCGTAAACTGTGCTCCGCTCTGCCCCTAATCATCCTCCTCCAGTTCATCCCCCACAGGACTCATGTAGCCTTCTGATGTTTATGCATTGGCTTATTTACTTTTTATATTTTTATACATGTTTGTTCAAATTCAAATTCTTTTTTCAGTGTTATAGTATGACCATTATTGTGATTTTTCCGATCTACGTTGTAACATATATCCGTTGTTCTTCTATATACCTAGTTGCTGCTATACAAGTCATGGTTACATTTAGACTTTGCGGTTTTTCATCCACCTACCGCTTTCTTTATTACTTACACTTATATTGTTGATTTTCTTGTATAGGTTCTTTCTTTCTCTTTTTGATATTAATACAAATGAACATGCCATAGGTTATATGTATACATACCACAACGGGCGTTTCTCTATATATTAGAGAAGAGTCGGTTGCCATGCGATACATCACTGTGCAGCACTGAGCTGGTTAATTCTTTCCAGCCTTTCCACAGGTATATCTATCAAGTCACGTCACGATCTCACTCCCAAAACCTCCGTCACAAAATAGGCGTTCCCTAGCCAACTGTTTAATTTAGTAGATACTTACCCATGGTATATATAGGATGCATGTAGTCCACTGTAACATGCCATGATTAAGGACTATATGGTCCGAAACGCGTCGGCGTTTCTGCTATGATTTTATTTTCCTCCTCTATTTTTGTTCACTCAATTTTAATGGCTTGAATTAAAATTTTGCATTTTATCCGTTTTCCTGGGAGCTGGACCCTGCTCTCTTTCTTCATCCCAAGTCTTCACTCAAAATGTGTGGTTGGATGTTGTCCGTGCTTCCTACCTACATTTGAAATCCTTCCCTTCTCAAGAACTTATATGGTGGTGAGCTGGTTTTCCGTTTTCATTGACTTTTTGTTATGTTCATATTGCGCATTTAAACCGTGCTTACCCACATCTTAATATATATTTTTTGACATCAGGATAAAAGGAAAAAAGGCATGTTACACATAACATATATATGAAAAACCATTTTTCCCGTTTATGTGGAGGATTTCTGTTACAATAAAAATTTCGTATTCCTATAGGTTTTCAAATTTTTGATCTTTCAAGCTTCATGTTTTATCTTTCAATTTTGTGAACAATATTATACCATGAATTCTCAAGCTAGCAGTATTGACTCAATGTTGGCTACAAATGCAGTTTCAAATGTCAGTTTGGATAATAGTGAACGTCTTACACGTGTGGTTAATTTATTCTGTGGTCAAGGGACTTCTTCTGTCTCATTCGATTTAAAAAAAAAACCTTATGGGATCTTGAACATCTTAGATCCAAACAACTTCGTACATGGTGGGATATTACCACCTTAAAACAATACACAGAAAAAAACATGATCCCTCGAGGCTTAAGGATCAGAAAAACTTCTTCTGCCTCAAATGATGATGAATATTCAGAAAGATGGAATGACGCATTGTCTGAATGCTCTCTTAAACTCATCAATATTTCAATTGAAAGACAACAACGTAAAATGTCTGACCTCGAAACAAATATTAAATCTTTGAATGAAACTCTTGAATCCCATAAAGACCTCACAGGATTCTTAACATTAAAAACTGAAATGGAAACAAAACTAAAAGACCTAGAATAGCCTCAACTAAACAAACAAAATTTAACCGTGATTTACGTGACTATGCAACCAATTCAGTCTATTCATGGTATAAAAAACGCTATCATCAGAAACCGAAATCCATTCTCAAAAAACGCAATAATGGGAACAGTGGTCAAAACGAAGGAAATAAAAACCCCAAAAAATCTGTTAATTTCAGTTCTTCTGATCTAGATATAACTGATAATTGCACTGATTATTCTGATGATGATCATAACCCAGCTCACCACCACATACAAATGTCAAAAAACGAGGTATGTCCTTCAATGACAAAGAACCAGGATGCAAAAAACAAGAAACCACCCAGTACAACAAAAAAACGCACAGAAAACGCAGAGGACACAGAGGGGGACGGAAACACAGGAAAAACAAGATCGAGTTACTACAAAAAACGGACTTAAACAATCCATTATTACCAAATGATCCATCTCCGGTAGTCAACATGTCAGCTACAATCTTGTCGACGGCACAAATAAACATACTATCAAAAGGTCTCAATTTTATACCTAACCAATCATTTAGTCTTTATGACACCATCAAAGATGTCAATCGGTTTGTTAGATCACTAACCATAAAAAAACATTTTTTCACGGAGGGTTCTAATTCCAGTGAGGCCATTTCTAACAATAACGAATTTTCAGAACATTATCAAAATGTCTCTACAATGTCTTCACTAAACAACAGTGGTAAAAATGTTTTATCTTTGAATATGACATTCCAGGATCAAAAATGCGTCCTTCAATTAATGGATCTACAAGATCCGGTACATATGGGAGAATGTATCAATGATACCAAAAAAAGCTTTTTCACCTCCAACCCCATTTTCTACCCTGTGAACTCACGAACTCCCTCCATGGATATTTTACAACAAAGAGTTGAGAGGGATTTACAGACTCTCGAACAAAAAATAAAATCGGAGGCACATTCTGGTGACAATTTAACCAGACAAGAACGTCTAGCAATAAAATCTTTAAAGGACAATACCAACATCATTATCAAAAGTGCAGATAAGGGAGGGGCTGTAGTGGTGCTAGACACCCTACTCTACGAAAAACTAGTCTTTGACATGCTTAATGACACTTCTACTTACAGAAAAATATCTTTTGATCCTTCTATGTCTATCAAAAACAAGCTCACAAAATTATTGGATGAAGGTTTTGCATTGGGTATTTTTTCACAACAACAAAAAGATTTTTTGTGTCCTCCTCATCCAGTTTGTCCAGTTTTTCACGCCTTACCCAAGACTCACAAAAATATCTTTCCTCCTCCGCTACGTCCGATAGTGGCAGGCATTGACTCATTACTAGAAAGATTGGGTACTTGGATTGACCTATTGTTGCAACCTTTAGTTTGCCGTACGGCAGGTTTCATTAAAGATACAAAATCATTACTTAATGCTGCCGACAACCTCACTTGGCATGAGGGAGATGCCTTCATGTCATGTGATGTAGTCTCGTTATATTCATGTATTCCTCATGATGCTGCACTTGTAGCTGTAGAATATCATATCCATAAGTATAGTACATATGGTTCTGAATTAAGCTCATACATTATTCAAACTCTGGAGTTTCTGTTAAAACATAACTTTTTTTCGTTTTGATCAACAATTCTTTTTACAGGTTACTGGTTGCCCCATGGGGGCCAGCTTCTCCCCCACGTTAGCCAATCTCTATATGGCTTATTGGGAGGAGACTTGTCTGTATGCGGCCGCCAGCCCACCTTTCCATGGGGTGGGCTGGTATGGCCGCTATATAGATGATCTGCTCATCATATGGTCATTATCCAGGGATGAAGCTATGATTTTTCTTGGAAAAATCAACTACAATTGTCTTGGTCTCAAATTTACCCTTGAATGGGGTGGCAACACAATTAATTTCTTAGATGTCACCCTTACAGGTGACACCAAAAATAACAAAATCCATACGAAATTGTATAGGAAACCGACTTCTGGTAATAACATTTTACATTATAAAAGCTGCCACCCCAAACATGTGGTCAACAACCTCCCAGTGGGAGAATTTTTAAGAGCGAGACGTGCATCATCTAATGAGGATGCTTTTTTACATTCATGTACTGACATAAAACAAAGATTATTTAAAAGGGATTATCCCCCTCACATCCTAAATAGAGCAGAAAACATTGTCACTGCACGACCAAGAGCCAATTATTTACTATTTCAGAATTCTTCAGAACAGAAGAAAAATCGTTCTATGAAACACAATTTTTCTGTCTTCTCTACAGCATATTCCACAGAATTTAATGACATCAAAAATATTATTTTTAAACATCTCCCTGTCCTTTATGAGAATCAAACTTTGTCTCAAATTTTGCAAGATGGTGTAAAATGTGTAGCAAAAAGAGGTTGTACATTATCTAATAGATTATGTCCTAGTGATTATTCTACAATACGTTGCACTGAAAGTCACACATGGCTTCATTCAATAGGAAATTACAAATGTTTCCAAAACAGATGTAGTTTATGCCCTCTCATGCATTAATCAGACACTTTTATATCCACAGCAACAAAACAATCCTATCACATGTCCTCTTTTATAAATTGCAATTCAACACACATTATCTATTCAGCTATATGCACAATTTGTAACCTTCAGTATATCGGCTGTACAACCAGAAAATTAAAACGCCGTATATATGAACATCTTTATGCAACCACCACTATAGGAAGAGGCATGTCAGGTCTGTCCAGACACATTATGGAGGTCCATCAAGGGGACAATACATGTATATCCATTATGGGCATAGAAAAAGTGACACGTCCCAAGCGAGGTGGAGATTGGCATCATAAAGTTTTGATGCGTGAAGCATTTTGGATCTTGAGATTACAGTCGCGTATCCCTCTGGGACTCAATTATCGTCAAGATCTATATTATTTTTACTAGTCAATCTACAATTTTGTGATTATTTTTCAGTCATTTATTATTTTTTGGCAAATATATACATTTATTTTGGTATTTTTTGGTTGATATGTTCTCTATTTCTTCCATGCTTCCTGTGCGTTTTTTCCATTCCTTAACCATATACAGATATGCCACACCTATTTTTGTCATATATACATATATTTTCATCTGGTATATGGTTTTTAGGCATGGTTATGCAATGCTGTTATTTATGTTATTTATATAATTTTTTGCATTATTTTTTGCATCATATTTTTTGTATCATTCTTTGCATCCTTCGGTTTATGCATTGGCTTATTTACTTTTTATATTTTTATACATGTTTGTTCAAATTCAAATTCTTTTTTCAGTGCTATAGTATGACCATTCTTGTGATTTTTCCGATCTTCGTTGTAACATATATCCGTTGTTCTTCTATATACCTAGTTGCTGCTATACAAGTTATGGTTACATTTAGACTTTGCGGTTTTTCATCCACCTACCGCTTTCTTTATTACTTACACTTATATTGTTGATTTTCTTGTATAGGTTCTTTCTTTCTCTTTTTGATATTAATACAAATGAACATGCCATAGGTTATATGTATACATACCACAACGGCATTTCTCTATATATTAGAGACGAGTCGTTCGCCATGCGATACATCACTGTGCAGCACTGAGCTGGTTAATTCTTTCCAGCCTTTCCACAGGTGTATCTATCAAGTCACGTCACGATCTCACTCCCGGAACCTCCGTCACAAAATAGGCGTTCCCTAGCCAACTGTTTAATTTAGTAGATACTTACCCATGGTATATATAGGATGCATGTAGTCCACTGTAACATGCCATGATTAAGGACACGTCGGCGTTTCTGCTATGATGATATTATTGTATCATCAAAAAATCTGTGATGGCTTTTCTTTGTTCGTATAGTCTGTCCAACATATGTAGGGTGGAATTCCAACGTGTGGCAACGTCACAAATGAGACCATGTTGTGGGATACCGTTCTGACGCTGCAGCTAAAGCAAAGTGTGCTTGGCGGTGTACGAGTGGCTGAAGTGCATGCACAGTTTCCTTGGCATTGTCAGGACGTCTTGCAAATGGGGTGAAGACTTGATGAACTTCTTGACAACCAGATTCAACATGTGTGCCATGCAGGGCGAATGGTTCACACTTCCTTGTCGCAGCATGGCCACAATGTTCTTCCCATTGTCAGTCACCATGGTTCCCATTTCCAGATTTCGTGGAGTAAGCCATACTCGGATTTCTTCCATAAAGAACTTCAGCAGTTCCTCCCCTGTGTGACTCCGTTCGCCAAGGCAAACCATGTGAAGGACGGCTTGACACCGCTGTGCCCTACACACGTGGTACGATGAAGGGCCACCGAGATTTGGACGTGCAGTGGAGGCCGAGGACACGGGGGAGGAGGAGCAGGAGGCGCACACTGTAAAAGGACCAACTGCCTTGGAGCGAGAGCATGGAGGAGGAAGCGGTGTGACCTGTCCAAGTTGCTGTTGTGGCTGTGCAGGAACAACATTTACCCAGTGGGCCGTAAAAGACAAGTATTGTCCCTGCCCGTAGTTACAGCTCCACACGTCGGCGCTTACGTGCACTTTTGAACACACCAACAGGCTCAAGGACTGGCCCACCTTCTCTTGTACAAACTTATGCAGGGCTGGTACTGCCTTCTTCGCAAAGAAATGATGGCTTGGGACTCTCCACCTCGGCTCGGCACAAGCCATCAATTCCTTGAAAGCTGCAGAGTCCACCAGTTGGAAAGGGAGGGACTGCAACACCAGCAACTTGGACAGGAGCACATTCAACTTCTGCGCCATTGGATGAGTGGGCGCATACTGTTGTCTCTTGGACATGGCTTCGCCGATCGATTGTTGGCGGAATGGCTGACTACTAGCGGAAGAAGCAGGAGCGCAAGAAGGAGGGTTTGACACAATGCTCCCTTCGGCTGAGGTGGTGGAGCCTTAGCTGGATGACGGAGGGAGCGGATGGCCACTGGGTGATGCGGCAGGCTGGACCACTACATCGGAGCCACGGTTATCCCAGGCCACTTTATGGTGGCGAATCATGTGTTGACGCAGGGCCGTGGTGCCGAGATTGGGACCCTGGCCACGCTTCCTTTTCTGCCGACAGATTTTGCATGTGACTACGCTAAGGTCCTTCCGATTCTTTATGAAGAACGAACACACCGCAGAGTAGCTGATTTTCCCGCCCGCAGCTGCACTATTTCACTGCTATTGGCGCCGTCTCCAGGAACCCCTGTTCCACTACCTCCCTGAATGGTAGCTTGCCGCGAAGCAGGTGGTCTCCCCCTGGCACGTTTGGCTCCTGAATTTCCACTACTGCCACCACCATGCTGATTGCCAACCATGCTACCGCCTTTCTCTTTCTCCTGATGATGAAGCCCTGGCTTCTGCACCCGGCTCCCAATTGCGATCGGCTTCATCATCATCAAAATATGTGTGCACGTCACTGATGTCCTCCTCGTGTTCCACAACAGTGTCTGCCTCAGGACCCTGAACAACTGAAACACCGTCTCCCACGTCACTCTCCGCATCACTACTTGCGGAGCAAGGGACGCATGTCTCCTCATGTTCTTGGCTGCCCATTAGATGCTGACTGTCCTCTATTACATCGTCCTCACTAAATAGTGGAGCTGAACCCAAAGCATGAGATACTTCTTTGGGAGAGGGAACAGCATAGGACAAAGGCAATGGGATTACGGGGACTGCTCCCGGGCAAAGCCAACTGAGGGTTGTGTCTGAGGAACCCACCGACTCTTGACTGGGGTTGTCACATGTCGCTTGTGATGATGGGGATAAGTGTGCAAACCAATTGACGAGGAGAGATGGGTCGACGACAAGACCTCTGGGTGTTAACGGGAGCTCAGACCTATTGCTGCGACTCCTGCTGCCACTCGCCCCAAGTCTGCTGCCAACTCTGCCTGACGTATGTAGGCCTCTGCCCCTTCTCTGTGCACATCCTGGCACTTCCCTGCCTGACATACTTAGTGCGTTTATGAGGGTATAGAACAGGAGCAGGCGATTACTTACGGCTAGGGTTGCCACCTTTCCCTCAGAAAAATACCGGTCTTGGGTGTGGCTATGTGGGGGTGGAGCTTAAAAAAGGGGAGGGGCCGATTGCACAGAGGACGAGGGATCAGGGGTTTAAGAAATGTCATGGGGGATGGGGGGTAAAGAAATGGCATGGGGGATGGGGGGGTAAAGAAATGGCATGGGGGATGGGGGGGTAAAGAAATGGCATGGGGGATGGGGGGGGTAAAGAAATGGCATGGGGGGTAAAGAAATGGCATGGGGGATGGGGGGGGGTAAAGAAATGGCATGGGGGATGGGGGGGGGTAAAGAAATGGCATGGGGGATGGGGGGATAAAGAAATGGCATGGGGGATGGGGGGGGTAAAGAAATGGCATGGGGGATGGGGGGGTAAAGAAATGGCATGGGGGATGGGGGTAAAGAAATGGCATGGGGGGTAAAGAAATGGCATGGGGATGGGGGGGTAAAGAAATGGCATGGGGGATGGGGGGGTAAAGAAATGGCATGGGGGATGGGATGGATACAATATATATGCGGGGGGAACTTTCCTATATTGCACAAAAAAATTACATTTAGAGAATAAAACTAACAATTGTAAATAACATTTATTTAACAACAGGCAATTAATTTAAGGGGTTACCCAGCAAATACAAATATAATATAAATACATTTGACAACCTCACCAAATAGTGCAAATGCAAACATTGTAACAGCTCCTCTGTATACACACTACCAACAACAAAAAATAGGATGAAAAAAATCATCAAAACCAAATTGATACCGATAAAGCCCTCATATAGCTCTGTAGGTGGAAAACTGAAAATGTTGTACTGAATAAAACCACTACACACAGAGCAGTATACAATATAAGTGATTATATACAGGACCATATGGTGGTAGATAACAGCTGTACACAGGATCTGTATACCATATAAGTGATTATATACAGGACCATATGGCGGTAGATAACAGCTGCACACAGGATGTATATACCATATAAGTGATTATATACAGGACCATATGGCGGTAGATAACAGCTGTACACAGGATGTGTATACCATATAAGTGATTACAGTTACATTTTGGGACTCACAATTACATCTTTTCTGATCAGCGGCGTCCTCTTTCCTTTTCTTCTACGTCCGGATAAGACCGCCATGTGGATCTCTTAACATCTGCAGGAAAAACATGTCAGACTCTGCATATATTCAGTGCCCTCCTCTACACAATCTTCCCATCTATAGGCCCACAAACTGTAATAATGCCTTCCTTGGTGTCCTGCACAGTAAAAGGGCAGGTAGGTAGGTAGCCAGGTAAATAGGTAACTAGGTAGGTAGATCAGGAAGCCAGATATGTAGGTAGGTGACAAGCCAGGTAGGTAGGGGGCTAGCTAGGTAGTTAGGCAGCCATGTATGAAGTCCAGGTACATAGTTAGATAGCCTGGTATAGGTAAGTAGTTAGGCATACAGGTATGAAGTTAGGTAGCCCCCCCAATAAGCATAGGTAGTTACACCCCCCCTTCCCTATAGGCAGAGTCACCCCCTCTCTTCCCCATAGGTATAGGCAGTTACCCCCCCCCTCTTTTCCCCATAGGTATAGGCAGTTACCCCCCCTCTTCCCCATAGGTATAAGCAGTTACCCCCCCCCTCTCTTCCCCATAGGTATAGGCAGTTACCCCCCCCCCCTCTCTTCCCCATAGGTATAGGCAGTTACCCCCCCTCTTCCCCATAGGTATAGGCAGTTACCCCCCCTCTTCCCCATAGGTATAGGCAGTTAACTCCCCCCCTCTTACCCATAGGTATAGGCAGTTACCGACCCCTGTTCCCCATAGGTATAGGCAGCTACCCCCCCTCTTCCCCATAGGCAGTTACCCCCCCCTCTTCCCCATAGGTATAGGCAGTTACCCCCCCTCTTCCCCACAGGTATAGGCAGTTACCCCCCTCCCCTCTTCCCCATAGGTATAGGCAGTTACCCCCCCTCTTCCCCATAGGTATAGGCAGTTACCCCCCCCCCTCTTCCCCATAGGTATAGGCAGTTACCCCCCCCCTCTTCCCCATAGGTATAGGCAGTTACCCCCCCCTCTTCCCCATAGGTATAGGCAGTTACCCCCCCCCCTCTTCCCCATAGGTATAGGCAGTTACCCCCCCCCCCTCTTCCCCATAGGTATAGGCAGTTACCTCCCCCCTCTTCCCCATAGGTATAGGCAGTTACCCCCACCCTCATCTCTATAGGTATAGGCAGTTACCCCCCCCCATAGGTAAAGGCAGTTACCCCCCCCCTCTCTCTTCCCTATATGTATAGGCAGTTACCCCCCCCCTCTTCCCCATAGGTATAGGCAGTTACCCCCCCCTCTTCCCCATAGGTATAGGCAGTTACCCCCCCCTCTTCCCCATAAGTATAGGCAGTTACCCCCCCTCTTCCCCATAGGTATAAGCAGTTACCTCCCCCCTCTTCCCCATAGGTATAGGCAGTTACCCCCCCCTCTTCCCCATAGGTATAGGCAGTTACCCCCCCCCTCTTCCCCATAAGTATAGGCAGTTACCCCCCCTCTTCCCCATAGGTATAAGCAGTTACCTCCCCCCTCTTCCCCATAGGTATAGGCAGTTACCCCCCCCCCATAGGTAAAGGCAGTTACCCCCCCTCTCTCTTCCCTATATGTATAGGCAGTTACCCCCCCCCCTCTTCCCCATAGGTATAGGCAGTTACCCCCCCCCCCTCTTCCCCATAGGTATAGGCAGTTCCCCCCCTCTTCCCCATAGGTATAGGCAGTTACCCCCCCCTTCCCCATAGGTATAGGCAGTTACCCCCCCCCCCCTCTTCCCCATAGGTATAGGCAGTTACCCCCCCTCTTCCCCATAGGTATAGGCAGTTACCCCCCCCTCTTCCCCATAGGTATAGGCAGTTACCCCCCCCTCTTCCCCATAGGTATAGGCAGTTACCCCCCCCCCCCTCTTCCCCATAGGTATAGGCAGTTACCCCCCCCCTCTTCCCCATAGGTATAGGCAGTTACCCCCCCCCCTCTTCCCCATAGGTATAGGCAGTTACCTCCCCCCTCTTCCCCATAGGTATAGGCAGTTACCCCCACCCTCATCCCTATAGGTATAGGCAGTTACCCCCCCCCCATAGGTAAAGGCAGTTACCTCCCCCCCTCTCTCTTCCCTATATGTATAGGCAGTTACCCCCCCCTCTTCCCCATAGGTATAGGCAGTTACCCCCCCCCCCTCTTCCCCATAGGTATAGGCAGTTACCCCCCCCCCTCTTCCCCATAGGTATAGGCAGTTACCCCCCCTCTTCAACATAGGTATAAGCAGTTACCTCCCCCCTCTTCCCCATAGGTATAGGCAGTTACCCCCACCCTCTTCCCTATAGGTATAGGCAGTTACCCCCCCCCATAGGTAAAGGCAGTTACCCCCCCCTCTCTTCCCTATATGTATAGGCAGTTACCCCCCCCCCCTCTTCCCCATAGGTATAGGCAGTTACCCCCCCCTCTTCCCCATAGGTATAGGCAGTTACCCCCCCCCCCCTCTTCCCCATAGGTATAGGCAGTTACCCCCCCCCCTCTTCCCCATAGGCATAGGCAGTTACCCCCCCCCCCCTCTTCCCCATAGGTATAGGCAGTTACCTCCCCCCTCTTCCCCATAGGTATAGGCAGATACCCCCACCCTCATCCCTATAGGTATAGGCAGTTACCGCCCCCATAGGTAAAGGCAGTTACCTCCCCCCCTCTCTCTTCCCTATATGTATAGGCAGTTACCCCCCCCCCTCTTCCCCATAGGTATAGGCAGTTACCCCCCCCTCTTCCCCATAGGTATAGGCAGTTACCCCCCCCCCTCTTCCCCATAGGTATAGGCAGTTACCCCCCCTCTTCCCCATAGGTATAAGCAGTTACCTCCCCCCTCTTCCCCATAGGTATAGGCAGTTACCCCCACCCTCTTCCCTATAGGTATAGGCAGTTACCCCCCCCCCCATAGGTAAAGGCAGTTACCCCCCCTCTCTCTTCCCTATATGTATAGGCAGTTACCCCCCCCTCCTCTTCCCCATAGGTATAGGCAGTTACCCCCCCCCCCTCGTCCCCATAGGTATAGGCAGTTCCCCCCTCTTCCCCATAGGTATAGGCAGTTACCCCCCCTCTTCCCCATAGGTATAGGCAGTTACCCCCCCCCTCTTCCCTATAGGTATAGGCAGTTACCCCCCCCCCATAGGTAAAGGCAGTTACCCCCCCCTCTCTCTTTCCTATATGTATAGGCAGTTACCCCGCCCCCCTCTTCCCCATAGGTATAGGCATATAGGTATAGGGGGGGAATTGCCACAGGGGAATTGGGGTGGGTGGGAATTCAGAGACACACACACTGGCTGACAGTGTCAGACACACAAACACTGACACACACTGGCCGACAGACACACAAACACTGACTGACAAACACACAAACACAGACACACACATAGTAACAGACACACAGACACACTTACCTACTACCGCAGCACCTCTCCAGTCTCCTCTCAGTCTCGGCAAGTGACGTCCTGCACGGGTCTGCGGAGTGACGCCACTTCCGTAACGTCCCTCCGCAGATCCGGCCGCACAGCATTGCACAGGTAAAGTTTTAAACTGGGACTGGGAGACAGGGACAGCCTCAGAGCCAGTCAGACAGGGTGCTGTGCTGAGTGGCATGGTGCGGGCGTGCGGCCCGCACTCCCGCTCAGCGGTGCCAGCACCGAACAGAACAGGAGTTTTTTTTTTTTTTTAGGTTAGTGTGACGACAGTGAATGAAAAATACCGGCCATTGCATGGCCGGTATTTTTCATCCAAACTTACCGGCACAGCCCGGAATCTGAATGAAAATACCGGCTGTGCCGGTAAAATACCGGCAGGGTGGTAACCCTACTTACGGCTGTCCTTTCAAAGTATATAGGCCCTAGACAGAATAACAGTTACTAAATAGTACACTCCTTTGTTGTATGTATGTCCTTTGCACTGATGAGCGCACTGTTAAGCGTATTTATACGCAGAAAAAAACTCTTTTTTGTTGTATACACCAGCCGGTGTATACTAATGTGTGGAATAGCACTGAATTCAGCACCGAGACAAAAATACAGGTACTAAATAGTACACTACTTGGTTGCATGTATGCCCTTTGCAATGATGAGCGCACTGTTAAGCGTATTTGTACGCAGGAAAAACTTTTTTTTTCTTTAATACACCGGCAGGTGTATAACGTGTGGTATAACACTGAATTTAGCACAGAGACAGAAAAAAAGGTAGTATATGGCAAGCTATTTGCTTGTATGTAGGCCCTTTGCAATGATAAGGGCACTGTTAAGCGTATTTGTACGCAGGAAAAACTTTCTATTTCTTTTATACACTGGCAGGTGTATAACGTGTGGTATAACACTGAATTTAGCACAGACACAGAAAAAAGGTGGTATATGGTACGCTATTTACTTGTATGTAGGCCCTTTGCAATGATAAGGGCACTGTTAATCCCTTCAGGACCAAGGACGTACCGGTATGTCCTTGGTCCTGCTCCCGTGATATCACATGTTTATCACGGCGGGCCCAGCGTCATAGTGAAGCCGGGACCCGCCGCTAATAGCGCGCAGCGCTGATCGCGGCGCTGCGCGCTATTAACCCTTTAGCCACGTGCTCAGAGCTGAGCCGCGCGGCTAAAAGCGAAAGTGAAACCATGCCGGTTAACTCAGTGGGCTGTTCGGGATAGCCGCGGCAAAATCGCGGCATCCCGAACAGCTTACAGGACAGCGGGAGGGCCCCTACCTGCCTCCTCGCTGTCCTGAGATCCAGGCATGAGCAGTCAAGTGGCAGTATCATCGATCACTGGTTTCTTATGAGAAACCAGTGATCAATGATAAAGATCAGTGTATGCAGTGCTATAGGTCCCTATGGGAGCTATAACACTGCAAAAGAAAAGTGAAAAAAAAAGTGAATAAATATCATTTAACCCCTTCCCTATTAAAAGTTTGAATCACCCCCCTTTTCCCATAAAAAAAAACCAGTGTAAATAAAAATAAAAATAAACATATATGGTATCACCACATGTGGAAATGTCCGAATTATAAAAATATATCATTAATTAAACCGCTCGATCAATGGCGTGCGCGCAAAAAAATTCCAAAGTCCAAAATAGCGCATTTTTGGTCACTTTTTATATCATTTAAAAATGAATAAAAAGCGATCAATAAGTCCTATCAATGCAAAGATGGTGCCGTTAAAAACTTCAGATCACGGCACAAAAATGAGCCCTCATAATGCCCCATATATGGAAAAATAAAAAAGTTATAGGGGTCAGAAGATGACAATTTTAAACGTATAAATTTTCCTGCATGTAGTTATGATTTTTTCCAGAAGTACGACAAAATCAAACCTATATAAGTAGGGTATCATTTTAATCGTATGGACCTACAGAATAAAGATAAGGTGTAATTTTTTCCGAAAAATGTACTACGTAGAAACGGAAGCCCCCATAATTTACAAAACAGCGTTTTTTTTTCAATTTTGTCGCACAATGATTTTTTTTCTGTTTCACCGTAGATTTTTGGGCAAAATGACTGATGTCATTACAAAGTAGAATTGGTGGCGCAAAAAATAAGCAATCATATGGATTTTTAGGTGCAAAATTGAAAGTTATGGTTTTTTAAAGGCAAGGAGAAAAAAACGGAAAAAACCCCGGTCCTTAAGGGGTTAAGCTTATTTGCACGCAGGAAAAACTTGTTTTTTTCTTTAATGCGCCGGCAGGTGTATAACGTGTGGTATAACACTGAATTTAGCACAGAGACAGAAAAAACACAACCACCCACAACACCACCGGCACTGCCGATCACGATCGCTGCCCGCACCTGCTGTACTGGTTTCCCCACTATGCCTGGACTACCATGGGGGGGCAGAGTGGGGGGGAACTAAAGTTTAAACCCCCCAATCTGCAATTGGTCGGTTGCTCCTGATCGACCCATCGCAGGGATAGGAGGGGTGGCACCCCTGCTACATTACTCCTATCCTTCAGGGTGATTGATGCTGTCTCTGACTGCACCAATCACCCTTATTTTCCGGGCCATCAGGTCACAATAGATTCAAATGGCCTGGAAAAGCTGTGTTTCACCGATCAGAATTGGGTCTCAGGACCCCCCTGGGCGATATGCGGGGATGGCTGCTATCTCACAGGAATCATGCGCAGTAAATGTACAGCGCTGTGCGTAAAGCCAGTCTTAGCAGCACCGTAGATTTATGGTGCATGTCCTTACAAGGTTAAGGGCTTATTTTATTGTGGGTTCACGACAAATGAGTTCAACCAGAACAAAACTTTATGCAAATGTTCAGCGTGCCAGGCGAATCAACCTTTCCAAATTTTGCTCATCTCTCCTTCTGATAAATCCATAATAATTATTTGGTGGGAATGCGTTAAATCAAAAATAGAGTGATTTTTCCCTCAGCCACCAATCACAGCTCAGCTTTCACTTTACAAGAGCTCTTTAGCTGAGCTATGATTGGTTGCTGTGGAAAAATCACTAAATTTTTTCTCTCACATAGTTTGATAAATCTGGGCAATTGTGTATACATACTGTATAATACATTTGTATATTTGATAACTAAATGTGGAGACATTGTATAGATTTTTTTGTGATTACTGTGGAATAACAGATGGTGGTAACTCTATATTTCTAAATATCTGTGTACTTGAACCAACTAATTCTGGTCCCTTTTTTGTATTCTATATATTTTTTAGGAGATATAGTTCTACTGGGAACTTCTTGTGAGGAGTTAGATTGTCTCTTTGTATTTTCTAGCATTCTTTCCCTGCTAGGGTATGTGTTGTTGTTTGTATCTTGATGGCAATCATTATTTTAGTCTATCTAATAAAGGTTGAGTTTTAGCTACTATTTTTAAAGCCCCCACCATTTGCAAGAATGTGGTACCATGTCACTGAATGAGTGGTGGTTGAATAAGATGACACTCTATTCAACTCTATCGGCCTGTCGAGGGTAGATGCAATGTAAACTGTCTTGTAACTTGCATGCATCTTTGTAATGTCTTTCATGCTAATATATTAGTTGTTTGATAGTTGAATAAAAAATTAATTTTTTCAAGTTTTATTAATATGTATCATCTTAGGTTCATCTTCCAAAAAGTCAGCTTTGCTTTCAGGCCCACTCCTTATTATGACACACATTCATCTTGATGCTCTAGGATGCTGTGATATCGAGCAGTGGGAGCATCACTAAAATCAAAAGGCTCATAAGTAATGTTTGGCATACACATAAAATAGCTAGTTGCACATTTAGTCAAAGGCTTTTGCCCCCAACTCTCCATAAACATGCATTTGGGATCAGTCAAAAATGTTTTTCTTAACCTCTTCAGGATGCAGGGCGTACGCATACGCCCTGCATCCTGAGTCCTTAAGGACATATGGCCTACAGGTATGCCCGTGGGAACTCCGGTCCCCACCGCTAGCCGTTCCGGACCGTGATGCCTGCTGAAATCATTCTGGCGATCTGCGGCAATTCCAGGTCATACAGGTCTCCGGTGACCCAGAAAATAAGGGGGATTGGGGATGTCCAAGACACCCCCGATCCCCCTGAAGGGATAGGAGTGAGGTGGCAGTGGTTCCACCCCTCCTATCCCTGCTATTGGTCGGTCAGAAGCGATCGACCAATAGCAGATCGGGGGGGGGGGGATTAAAGTTTGGTTCCCCCATTCTGCCCACCCACAGTGGTCAGGGCAGAAAGGGGGAACTGTAGTGTGACCGGTGGCAGTGTCACTTACCAGCGGCGATCGGCGGCGTCGGACGGCGATCCTCTCCCTGGTGTGGCGATCCTGCTGACTACAGAAGCCGGGGAGTTGCCTAGCAACTTCTGGAGGTCTACAGTTTGGAGACCACTATTCAGTGGTCTTTAAACTGTAGCTCCAGATGTTGCAAAACTACAACTCCCAGCATGCCCAGACAGCTGTTTGCTGTTTGGGCATGCTGGGATTTGTAGTTTTGCAACATCTTGAGGGCCACAGTTTGGAGATCACTGTGCGGTAGTTTCTAAACCGTGGCCCTCTAAATCTTGCAAAACTACAACTCCCAGCATGCATGAACAGCATACGGCTGTCTTGCCATGCTGGGAGTTGCAGTTGCGTACCTCCAGTTGTTGTATAACTAAATCTCCCAACATGTCCTTCGGGGATCAGTACATGCTGGGAGTTGTAGTTTTGCAACAGCTGGAGGCACACTTGTTGGAAAATACTGAGTTGGGTAACAGAACCTAACTGAAGGTTTTTCAAACAGTGTGCCTCCAGGTGTACAGGGAACATTCACACGGGCGGGTTCACACTCTAAACTTTACAGTGAGTTTCCTGCTTTAGGTTGGCCTGTGGCAAATTTCCACCTCATTGCAAACTCCTAGCGGGAAACTCACCATAAACCCACCCACGTGAATGTACTGCACTACACTAACACAAAAAAAGGGTAATACACTATAAAATACACTTCCTTACACTGTCCCCCCAATAAAAATGAAAAACGTATTGTACGGCAGTGTTTCCAAAATGGAGCCTCCAGCTTTCGCAAAACAACAACTCCCAGCATTTCCAGACAGCCACTGACTGTCCAGGCATGCTGGGAGTTTAGCAACAGCTGGAGGCACCCTGTTTGGGAATCACTGGGGTAGAATACCCTGGTGTAGTCCACCCCTATGCAATCCCTAATTTAGTCCTCAAATCCCTAATTTAGTCCTCAAATGGGCATGGCGCTCTCACTTCGGAGCCCTGTTGTATTTCAAGGAAACAGTTTAGGGCCACATATGGGGTATTTCTGTACTCGGGAGCAATTGCGTTACATATATTGGGGGGCTTTTACTCCTTTTACCCCTTATGAAAAGGAAAAGTTGGGGTCTACACCAGCCTGTTAGTGTAAAAAAAAAATTTACACGAACATGCTGTTGTTGCCCCATACTTTTTATTTTCACAAGAGGTAAAAGGAAAAAAAGACCCCGAAAATGTGTAAAACAATTTCAGCTGAGTACGGAAATACCCCATATATGGACGTAAAAGGCTCGCGGAAGCACAAGGCTCAGGAGTGAGAGCGCACTATGTACATTTGAGGCTTAATTTGGTGATTTGCACAGGGGTGGCTGATTTTACAGTGGTTCTGACATAAACGCAAAAAAAATAAATACCAACATGTGACCCCATTTTGCAAACTACACCCCTCACGGAACGTAACAAGGAGTATAGTGAGCCTTAACACAAATTTTCGTTAAAGATGGTTGGGAAAATGAAAAAAAAAAATTTTTAACTAAAATGCTAACCTTACCCAAATTTTTTCATTTTCACAAGGGAAAATAGAAAAATAAAACAATGAAAAAAATGTTGTAAATCCATTTCTTCTGAGTAGGAACATTCCCCATATGTGGATGTAAAGTGCTCTGCGAGCGAACTACAATGTTCAGAAGAGAAGGAGCATGAGAAAATGTGTTCGGAATTGAAGGCCACGTGTGTTTACATAGCCCCCATAATGCCGGAACAATGGACCCCCCCCACATGTGACACCATTTTGGAAACTGCACCCCTTACGTAGTGTAATAAGGGGTACAGTGAGCATTTACGCCCACAGGTGTCAGACAGATTTTTGGAAGAGTGGTCCGTGAAAATAAAAAATGTAATTTTTCATTTGCACAGCCCACTGTTCCAAAGATCTGTCAAAAGCCAGTGGGGTGTAAATGCTCACTGCACCCCTTATTAAATTCTGGCACAGTCCACAGTTCTGGCACCATGGGGGGCTTTGTAAACGCAAATGGCCCCCGACTTCTATTCCAACCAAATTCTCTCTCAGAAAAGCTCAATGGCGCTCCTCTTCCACTTGACATCCACACATGGGGTTTTTCCATACTGAGAAGAAATGGGTTTGAAATTTTTGGGGGGCATTTTCTCCTATTACCCCTTGTAAAAATGTAAAGTTTAGGGGAAAAAACAGCATTTTAGTGAAAAAAAAAGTTTTTATTTACACATCGCTGTACAGGCTCACTATACCCCTTGTTACGTTCCTTGAGGGGTGTCGTTTCCAAAATAGTATGCCATGTGTTTTTTTTTTCTGTTCTGGCACCATAGGGGCTTTCCACATGTTACATGCCCCCCAAAAACCATTTCAGCAAAATCTGCTTTCCAAAAGCCAAATGTGACTCCTTCTCTTCTGAGCATTGTAGTGTGCCCGCAGTGCAATTGACGTCCACACACGTGGTATTTCCATACTCAGAAGAGATGGGGTTACACATTTTGGGGGACATTTTCTCCTATTACCCCTTGGAAAAAGTTCTGGCACCATAGGGGCTTCCAAAATGTGACCATATCAGAAAAACTCACTCCAAAATCCCATTGTCAAACTTCCCTTCTGAGCCCTCTAGTACACTCACAGAGCACTTGACAGTCGAGAGAAATTAGGTTACAAATTTTAGGGGGATTTCTCTCCTTTTACCCCTTGCAAGAATATGCGAGTATAAAAAATGAAGACTTTGAATTTTCTCCTTCACTATGTCATTTTGAATACTTTGAGGGGTGCAGTTTTTATAATGGGATCATTTATGGGGTATTTCTAATATGAAGGTCCCTCAAATCCACTTCAAAATTGAACTGGTCCCTGAAAAAATTCCCATTTTGAAAATTTTTTGAAAAATTTGAAAATTGCTGCTGAACTTTGAAGCCCTCTGATGTCTTCCAAAAGTAAAAACATGTCAATTTTATGATGCAAACATAAAGTAGACATATTGTATATGTAAATCAATATATAATTTATTTGGGATGTCCATTTTCCTTCAAATTTTGGAATTTTTCACCAAGAAATGATGCAAGTATCGACGAAAGTTTACCACTATCATAAAGTATAATATGTCACGAAAAAACTATCTCGGAATCAGAATGAAAAGTGAAAGCATCCCAGAGTTATTAATGCTATAATGAGACAGTGGTCAGATTTGCAAAAAAAAGTCTGCATCCTTAAAGGGGTACTCCGGTGAAAACCTTTTTTCTTTTAAATCAACTGGCTCTGGAAAGTTAAACAGATTTGTAAATTAAAAAGAAAAAAGGGGTGTATGTGCAGCTCACAATAACAGTACACACTGAGGTCAAACTAGGGCATGCAACTATACCCTAATTGCACAAAAAGACAAGCCAATAGAAAAAAGTTGCCCGGACCTTCTAAGTGAGTAAATGATGGTATGGATATTAAATGAGAAATATTAAATGAATGATTGTCTGGATCGTGCTTCAATGATAATAGTATAAACAGTTTAATAAGATAGGATAAATAGACTGTAGTTAGTTACTTCTCACAGGGCCCATGTGAGAAGAACATATACAATAAAAACAACCTTTAGATGATAATGTACATGAAAAATATAAAATGACAATAATACCAAAAATTAAGATAATGTTAATGGCATGATAGTATCACTGGCATATAGTGAGTGCAGCTGGTATTTAACCGCTAATATCTAGGCACCCACTGCACAATATGTTCAACAATTTATGACAGTTTCAAATGAATGTTACCGGTCCTTTAGGCAGCAGCCTTGGCAAAAGGCGCTGCTTTCACAGTGTGTAGATGGTGCCGGTACACTGCGTCCTCTGTGCAACGTCCCAGATGGTGTTGGTAAAGTCCAGTAAGGTCCTGGTAAGAGCGGAGGCGATTGGCGCTGGCAGGCGCCGGTGATTGCAGATCGCCGGGAGGAGGTTGGCGCTGGCAGGCGCTAGAGATGGAAAGTCCTCACCGCTGGTTAGATGTAATCAGGGCCATACACTGGATACAAGGAGCTCACCTCGTGTTGTCGGCTTGTGACGTCAGCTGCTGCTGGAGCCGAGTTCGTTGCACTGGAGGTAGTTGACAATGGTGGACCGGACTGGATGTCCTGATGGTCTTAGTGGTTTATAAGCGATAAACCAGCCTTGGTGGATATGCACAATATATAAAGTAGATATGCCAGTGATCATGCCCAAGTGGACTAGACGCGTTTCAGGGTTATTTAATGTAACCCTTTCCTCAGTAGTCATATGGTTGTCATAAACTATTTCCTTTTTTATAGGAGCACAAATCCCGCCCGTTGACTCATTTATGGGTGTTAATAAAAACAGTAGATGGAGTCTACGGATAGGTTCCCTAGAGAGCAATACTATGTAAAAAATGGGTATAAGGAAGCTGTGTGAATATTGTTAGAGATATAATGTTGCGTTTTTTATAAACAATTATTTTGTAATAAATGTGGAAACAAGAAATTAGTGTTCAATAAAAAATAAATATTTTTAGCAAATTAATTTTGAACAGGGGTAAAATAACACTTAAGAAAGAGATATAAATTAAAATTAGAAGACGAATATCAATGTGAATTCTATAGAATGAGAAATATAATAAAAATATAATAAAATTGGGAGATAAAAATATAAATGAGCAATGAGAAAAATAGATGAAAGAATGAATGAAAAAAGGAATTGAAAAAAAAAATAAAAATAAAAATAGGAATACAACTAATGGATAGATAAAAAAAAAATAAAAAAAAAAAAATAATAAAAAAAAAAAAATAAACCCCGTGGTTTGACACCATCTCCTACAAAAGCAACACTTCTTATTTTTTCTTCTTTATAAATTTTTATTTTTATTTTTACTTGTAATGCATTTGTATTTTTATTCATTTTTATATTTATTTTCATTTTTATTTTTATTATTATTTTTATTTTTATTTTTATTTTTATATTTTTTCTATTTATATTTATTTTTATTTTTATTCATTTATATATCTATCATTATTTTTATTTTCATTATAATTATTATTTTTATTTTTATTTCTATTTTTGTTTTTATTTTTACTTTTATTTTTATTTTTATTTTTTTTTATTTTTATTATTTTTATTCTTATTTTATTTTACTTTTCTTATTCTTATTCTTATTTTTATCTATCTATCCATTAGTTGTATTCCTATTTTTATTTTTATTTTTTATTTTTCAATTCCTTTTTTCATTCATTCTTTCATCTATTTTTCTGATGATTTATATTTTTATCTCCCAATTTTATTATATTTTTATTATATTTCTCATTCTACAGAATTCGCATTGATATTCGTCTTCTAATTTTAATTTATATCTCTTTCTTAAGTGTTATTTTACCCCTATGTTCAAAATGAATTTGCTAAAAATAGTTATTTTTTATTGAACACTAATTTCTTGTTTCCACATTTATTACAAAATAATTGTTTATAAAAAACGCAACATTATATCTCTAACAGTATTCACACAGCTTCCTTATACCCATTTTTTACATAGTATTGCTCTCTAGGGAACCTATCCGTAGACTCCATCTACTGTTTTTATTAACACCCATAAATGAGTCAACGGGCGGGATTTGTGCTCCTATAAAAAAGGAAATAGTTTATGACAACCATATGACTACTGAGGAAAGGGTTACATTAAATAACCCTGAAACGCGTCTAGTCCACTTGGGCATGATCACTGGCATATCTATTTTATATATTGTGCATATCCACCAAGGCTGGTTTATCGCTTATAAACCACTAAGACCATCAGGACATCCAGTCCGACATCAGTCCGGTCCACCATTGTCAACTACCTCCAGTGCAACGAACTCGGCTCCAGCAGCAGCTGACGTCACACGCCGACAACACGAGGTGAGCTCCTCGTATCCAGTGTATGGCCCTGATTACATCTAACCAGCGGTGAGGACTTTCCATCTCTAGCGCCTGCCAGCGCCAACCTCCTCCCGGCGATCTGCAATCACCGGCGCCTGCCAGCGCCAATCGCCTCCGCTCTTACCAGGACCTTATTGGACTTTACCAACACCATCTGGGACGTTGCACAGAGGACGCAGTGTACCGGCACCATCTACACACTGTGAAAGCAGCGCCTTTTGCCCAGGCTGCTGCCTAAAGGACCGGTAACATTCATTTGAAACTGTCATAAATTGTTGAACATATTGTGCAGTGGGTGCCTAGATATTAGCGGTTAAATACCAGCTGCACTCACTATATGCCAGTGATATTATCATGCCATTAACATTATCTTAATTTTTGGTATTATTATCATTTTATATTTTTCATGTACATTATTATCTAAAGGTTGTTTTTATTGTATATGTTCTTCTCACATGGGCCCTGTGAGAAGTAACTAACTACAGTCTATTTATCCTATCTTATTAAACTGTTTATACTATTATCATTGAAGCACGATCCAGACAATCATTCATTTAATATTTCTCATTTAATATCCATACCATCATTTACTCACTTAGAAGGTCCAGATTTGTAAATTACTTCTATTAAAAAATCTTAATCCTTCCTGTACTTATTAGTTGCTGAATACTGCAGAGGAAATTCTTCTCTTTTTGGAATGCTCTCTGATGACATCACGAGCACAGTGCTCTCTGCTGACGTTATTATAATAATAATAATAAGTCTTTATTTATTTATTGTTGTCCTTAGTGGGATTTGAACCCAAGGCCCCAGCACTGCAAGGCAGCAGTGCTAACCACTAAGCCACCATGCTGCCCGTAGTATACATCTGCTATGCACGGTTGCTAAAATGGACAGAGATGTCAGCAGAGAGCACTGTGCTCGCGATGTCATCAGTGTTCCAAAAAGAAAGGAATTTCCTCTGTAGCATTCAGCAGCTAATAAGTACTGGAAGGATTAAGATTTTTTAATAGAAGTAATTTACAAATATGTTTAACTTTCTGGCACCAGTTGATTTAAAAGAAAAAAGGTTTTCACCGGAGTACCCCTTTAAGGTGAAAATGAGCTGCGTCCTTAAGGGGTTAATGGCTATAAGGGGAATAGGCTTATGTTCCAGAGGAACCAGATATCAGGCATGGACATGTGTAACAGCAGAAGTTAGTAGACAGTTGGACTGTCTTATCAGATTGTTGGCCGATCCATCCAAAAGTGGTGAGATCATCAGTCTTTTATCTAATGAGCATGTTTGGCCAAAGATAGGAGAGGAGAAAAGGATGATTACTTTCAACTTAGTAAAGATTTAATTCTGTACATGCAAAAAGTCGTTTTAAGCCATATGATAAAGATGCAGTTAAATTCTCAACTAGTGGCACAGATGGCAAATCATCGGATCAATCTGGGCACAAACAGCTGATCTGAGAAATTAGTAATTCAGTTTTTGTTGAAAAGCATAAGGTAGTTTATAGAGATGTCACGAATTGTCCGCCGGCGAACGGTTCCCTGCGAACATAGCATGTTTGCCGCGCCGTGCGAACATATGTGATGTCCGATCCGCCCCCTATTCGTCATCATTGCAGTAAACTTTGGCTGTAAAGTGTCTGCTGACTGTGACACACAGGGTCAATCAGCAGCAGACCCTCCCTTCCTGAACCTCCCACCTCCTGCACGGACTCCATTTTAATTTAATTCTGAAGCTGCATGGTTACAGAGAGGAGGGTTAGTGAACCTGCTCCTGATTTAACCCCTTCCCGCAGAATGTCATATATAAACGCCGGGTTGTGCAGTGCGTTCGCGCATCCCGGCGTTTATAAATGACATGCAGTTAACCCGGCGATGCGCAGCATCGCACGGGTTAACTGGCAGAAGTCCCGCTGTTTCCAGCTGGGGACAATTTCTGCTTCACCCCCAGGACCATCAATTGATGGTCCTGGTCAGCGATCACTGTGATTGGTCCCTGTGGACCAATCACAGTGATCTGGGGTGAAAGTTCAGATCCCCCGCACTGCCCGCCCCTGGAAGTCGGGCAGAACGGGGGACGAAGGCTGCAGGGGCTCGCGGGGACCTGCGGCATTCGGGGGGAACATCAGGGGACCAGCGGACTTACCTGATCCAGCGGCGGGACCGAGGAGCAGCGCGGGACCGGCCACGTGGACGAGCAGCGACGGGTGAGTATATGGTCCTCAGAAGCAGCAGTGAAGATCTTCACTGCTGCTTCTAGGAGTCTGAAAACTACAACTCCCAGCATGCCTAGACAGCCTTTGGCTGTCTGGGCATGCTGGGAGTTGTAGTTTTGCAACATCTGGAGGGCCTCAGTTTGGAGACCATTGTATAATGGTCTCCAATCTGTGCTCTTCCAGCTGTTGCAAAACTACAACTCCCAGCATGCACTGACTGTCCAGGCATGCTGGGAGTTTTAGTTAAGCAACATCTGGCCCTTCAGATGTTGCCGAACTACAACTCCCAGCATGCCCTTCAGCTGTCTGGGCATGCTGGGAGTTGTAGTTTTGCAACAGCTGGAGACACACAGGTTGGGAAACATTGTTTCTAACTCAGTGTTTCCTAACCTGTGTGCCTCCAGCTGTTGCAAAACTATAACTCCCAGCATGCACTAAAGACCATGCATGCTGGGAGTTGTAGTTTTGCAACATCTGGAGGGCCCCAGTTTGGAGACCATTGTATAATGGTCTCCAATCTGTGCTCTTCCAGCTGTTGCAAAACTACAACTCCCAGTATGCACTGACTGTCCAGGCATGCTGGGAGTTTTAGTTCAGCAACATCTGGCCCTTCAGATGTTGCCGTACTACAACTCCCAGCATGCCCTTCAGCTGTCTGGGCATGCTGGGAGTTGTAGTTTTGCAACAACTGGAGACACACTGGTTGGGAAACATTGTCTGTTTCTAACTCAGTGTTTCCTAACCTGTGTGCCTCCAGCTGTTGCAAAACTATGACTCCCAGCATGCACTAACAGACCATGCATGCTGGGAGTTGTGGTTTTGCAACAGCTGATGCAAGCCCCCCCCCCCCGCCCCGCCACCCCCGTGAATGTACAGGGTACATTCACATGGGCGAGGCTTTTACAGTGGGTTTCTCGCATCTTGAGATGCAGCAAATTTTGCGCTGGGAAACTCGCTGTAATCCCCCGCCCATGTGACTGTACCCTAAAAACACTACACTACACTAACACAAAATAAAATAAAAAGTTAAAAACACTACATATACACATACCCTTACACAGCCCCCCTCCCCCAATAAGAACGTCCGGTACACCACTGTTTCCAAAGCAGAGCCTCCAGCTGTTGAAAAACAACAACTCCCAGTATTGTCGGACAGCCGTTGACTGTCCAGGCATGCTGGGAGTTTTGCAACAGCTGGAGGCACCCTGTTTGGGAATCACTGGCGTAGAATACCCCTATGTCCACCCCTATGCAAATCCCTAATTTAGGCCTCAAATGCACATGGCGCTCTCACTTTGGAGCCCTGTCGTATTTCAGGGCAACAGTTTAGGGCGACATATGGGGTATCGCTGTAATCGGGAGAAATTGCGTTACAAGGTGTGGGGGGCTTTTTCTTCTTTAACCCTTCATGAAAAGGAAATGTTGGGGTCTACACCAGAATGTTAGTGTAAACATTTTTTATTTTTTACACTAACATGCTGATGTTGCCCTATACTTTAAATTTTCACAAGAGGTAAAAGGGAAAAAAGTCCCCCAAAATTTGTAACGCAATTTCTCCCGACTACAGAGATACCCCATATGTGAGCGCAAAGTGCTCTGGGGGCGCACAACAAGGCCCAGAAGGGAGAGTGCACCATGTACATTTGAGGTGATTTGCACAGGGGTGGCTGATTGTTACAGCGGTTTTGACAAACGCAAAAAAAACAAAACCCCACATGTGACCCCATTTCGGAAACGACACCCCTCACGGAATGTAATGAGGGGTGCAGTGAGAATTTACACCCCACAGGTGTCTGACGGATCTTTGGAACAGTGGTCCATGAAAATGAAAACTTGTACAGCCCACTGTTCCAAAGATCTGTCAGACACCAGTGGGGGGTAAATGCTCACTGTACCCCTTGTTACGTTCCTCAAGGGGTCTAGTTTCCAAAATGGTATGCCATGTGTGGTTTTTTTTGCTGTTCTGGCACCTTAGGGGCTTCCTAAATGCGACATGCTCCCCGAGCAAAATTTGCTCTCAAAAAGCCAAATATGACTCCTTCTCTTCTGAGCATTGTAGTTCGCCCATAGTGCACTTCAGGTCAACTTATGGGGTACCTACATACTCAGAAGAGATGGGGTTACAAATTTTGGGGAGTATTTTCTGCTATTAACCCTTGCAAAAAGGTGAAATTAGGGGGGAAACACACATTTTAGTGGAAATTTTTTTTTTTTTTTTTACATATGCAAAAGTCATGAAACACCTGTGGGGTAATAAGGCTCACTTTATTCCTTATTACATTCCTCAAGGGGTCTAGTTTCCAAAATGGTATGCCATGTGGGTATTTTTTGCTGTTCTGGCATCATAGGGGCTTCCTAAATGCGACATGCCCCCCGAGCAAGATTTGCTCTCAAAAAGCCAAATATGACTCCTTCTCTTCTGAGCATTGTAGTTCACCCATAGTGCACTTCAGGTCAACTTATGGGGTACCTCCATACTCAGAAGAGAAGGGGTTACAAATATTGGGGGGTATTTCCTGCTATTAACCCTTGGAAAAATGTGAAATTTGGGGGGAAACACACATTTTAGTGAAAAAAAAATATTTTTTTTTTACATATGCAAAAGTCGTGAAACACCTGTGGGGTATTAAGGCTCACTTTATTCCTTGTTACGTACCTCAAGGGGTCTAGTTTCCAAAATGGTATGCCATGTGAGGGTTTTTTGCTGTTCTGGCACCATAAGGGCTTCCTAAATGCAACATGCCCCCAAAAACCATTTCAGAAAAACGTACTCTCCAAAATCCCCTTGTCGCTCTTTCCCTTCTGAGCCCTCTACTGCGCCCGCCGAACACTTTACATAGACATATGAGGTATGTGCTTACTCGAGAGAAATTGGGCTACAAATATAAGTATACATTTTCTCCTTTTACCCCTTGTAAAAATTTAAAAATTGGGTCTACAAGAACATGCGAGTGTAAAAAATGAAGATTGTGAATTTTCTCCTTCACTTTGCTTCTATTCCTGTGAAACACCTAAAGGGTTGAAATGATGACTGAATGTCATTTTGAATACTTTGGGGGGTGCAGTTTTTATAATGGGGTCTTTTGTGGGGTATTTCTAATGAGAAGACCCTTCAAATCCACTTCAAACCTGAACTGGTCCCTGAAAAATAGTGAGTTTGAAAATTTTGTGAAAAATTGGAAAATTGCTGCTGAACTTTGAAGCCCTCTGGTGTCTTCCAAAAGTAAAAACTCGTCACTTTTATGATGCAAACATAAAGTAGACATATTGTATATGTGAATAAAAAAAATTTTTATTTGTAATATACATTTTCCTTACAAGCAGAGAGCTTCAAAGTTAGAAAAATACAAAATTTTCAAATTTTTCATCAAATTTTAGGATTTTTCACAAGGAAAGGATGCAAGTTACCACAAAAATTTACTACCATGTTAAAGTAGAATATGTCACGAAAAAACAATCTCGGAATCAGAATGATAACTAAAAGCATTCCAGAGTTATTAATGTTTAAAGTGACAGTGGTCAGATGTGCAAAAAACGCTCTGGTCCTTAAGGCCAAAATGGGCTTGGTCCTGAAGGGGTTAATAGGGAAAGCGATAGCTAGGTGGTTTATTCAGGGTCCACAACACTCCTGAAGCACTAATCTGATCTCTGCTGTAAGGACGGCACCCAAAAAAGCTCTTTTTAGGGCTCAAACATCAGTCTGCATTTTTTTTCCCCCTGTGTGTGTAATCTAATAGCATTTGCCTGCCTTGCAGCGTCTGTGGCAGGCTCGCTCACAGCTTATATTGTGCCCACTTGCCCAGTCGCACCATTGATATCTGGTCTCACAATAGCTTGCAATATAGCAGTAATATAGCAGTCAGTTTCTTTCACACTTCTTTTTTGCAACAGCTGGAGGCACTCTGGTTGAGAATCACTGTTTTAAAGGGGTACTCCGGTGGAAAACTTGTTTTCTTTCAATCAACTACAGTATTCAGTGTCCACTAAAGTCCTGAAGGACTCATCTGATCTCTGCTGTAAGGATAGCACCCAAAAAAGCCCTTTTAAGGGCTCAAACATCAGTCTGCATTTTTTTTCCCATGTGTAATCTAATAGCATTTGCCTGCCTTGCAGCGTGTGTGCCAGGCTAGCTCACAGCATATATTGTGCCCACTTGCCCAGTGCCACCACTGATATCTGGTGTCACAATAGCTTGCATTTAAAAAAAAATGTTTTGACTGTGAAATAATAACAGTCAGTTTCCATCACACAAGTGCGTTTCGGAGCCTGCAAGGGCACAGTGTTACACCAGTGCTACTCATATATGGTGTAACAGTAGTGTACATTTAAAAAAAAAATAACACTTTTTTGACTGTGAAATAAAAACAGTCCGTTTCGTTCACACAAATGCGTTTCAGGGCTTGCAAGGGCATAGTGTTACACCAGTGCTGCTCATATATGGTGTAACAGTAGTGTACATTTAACAAAAAAAAAAAACTTTTTGGGCTGTGAAATAATATCAGTCAGTTTATTTCACACTTTGGAGTTTTTGGGCCTGCCAGGGCTCTGTGTCACACTAGTGAAATTCAGATCTGGTGTAACAGTAGTGTAAATAAAAAAAAAATAAAAAAACTTTTTGGGCTGTGAAATAATGTCAGTTTACAAAACACTTGGGAGTTTTTGGGCCTGCAAGGCTCTGTGTCACACTAGCGCAATTCATATTTGGTGTAACAGTAGTGTTCATTTGAAAAAAAGAAAAAACCTTTTTTGGCTGTGAAATAAAATCAGTCAGTTTACAAAACACTTGGGAGTTTTTGGGCCTGCAAGGCTCTGTGTCACACTAGCGCAATTCATATTTGGTGTAACAGTAGTGTACATTTAAAAAAAAAAAAGGAGTATTTTTTTTATTTTTTATGTCTCTTAATAGTTTATTAGAAATAATGCAGACAGTTAAAAAAAATCCCCATCAATTCCAATACAACTTAGGCTTTTCACCCGATTAAAGAAATAAAACAAACAAAACAGTATAGTGTATTAACATATAGTGTATTGTTACTCTTTCCTTTTAAATATATACTGTGACAGTGCAAATACAATTTGGTCTAAATGTACAGACTGATGAGAGAAACAATGTACAGCTGTCTACACTCTTCCAAGGTGGAAATGCTAAGGGATAGAGCAGTTGTACAGGACTCATGGTTACAAATGGGGGAAACCTTACTTTGTATCGAGAAACCCAAAGTCATTGTTATAGAAGTACAGCTACCAAAGCTCATCCCTGGCTTAAAGTCTACTGTTTTAACCCCTTCAGGACCAAGCCCATTTTGGCCTTAAGGACCAGAGCGTTTTTTGCACATCTGACCCCTGTCACTTTAAACATTAATAACTCTGGAATGCTTTTAGTTATCATTCTGATTCAGAGATTGTTTTTTCGTGACATATTCTACTTTAACATGGTGGTAAATTTTTGTGGTAACTTGCATTCTTTCCTTGTGAAAAATCCTAAAATTTGAGGAAAAATTTGAAAATTTTGCATTTTTCTAACTTTGAAGCTCTCTGCTTGTAAGGAAAATGTATATTACATATAAAAAAAAATTATTCACATATACAATATGTCTACTTTATGTTTGCATCATAAAATTGACAAGTTTTTACTTTTGGAAGACACCAGAGGGCTTCAAAGTTCAGCAGCAATTTTCCAATTTTTCACAAAATTTTCAAACTCACTATTTTTCAGGGGCCAGTTCAGGTTTGAAGTGGATTTGAAGGGTCTTCATATTAGAAATACCCCACAAAAGACGCCATTATAAAAACTGCACCCCCCAAAGTATTCAAAATGACATTCAGTCAGCATTTTAACCCTGTTTCACAGGGTTCACAGGTGTTTCACAGGAATTGAAGCAAAGGGAAGGAGAAAATTCACAATCTTCATTTTTTACATTCGCATGTTCTTGTAGACCCAATTTTAGAATTTTTACAAGGGGTAAAAGGAGAAAATTTTTACTTGTATTTGTAGCCCAATTTCTCTCAAGTAAGCACATACCTCATATGTCTATGTAAAGTGTTAGGCGGGCGCAGTAGAGGGCTCAGAAGGGAAAGAGCGACAAGGGGATTTTGGAGAGTACGTTTTTCTGAAATGGTTTTTGGGGGGCATGTTGCATTTAACCCCTTAACGACGCAGGACGTATATTTACGTCCTGCGCCGGCTCCCGCGATATGAAGCAGGATCGCGCCGCGATCCCGCATCATATCGCGTCGGTCCCGGCGCTAATCAACGGCCGGGACCCGCGGCTAATACCACACATCGCCGATCGCGGCGATGTGCGGTATTAACCCTTTAGAAGCGGCGGTCAAAGCTGACCGCCGCTTCTAAAGCGAAAGTGAAAGTGACCCGGCTGCTCAGTCGGGCTGTTCGGGACCGCCGCGGTGAAATCGCGGCGTCCCGAACAGCTGATCGGACACCGGGAGGGCTCTTACCTGCCTCCCAGGTGTCCGATCAACGAATGACTGCTCCGTGCCTGAGATCCAGGCAGGAGCAGTCAAGCGCCGATAATGCTGATCACAGGCGTGTTAATGCACGCCAGTGATCAGCATAGGAGATCAGTGTGTGCAGTGTTATAGGTCCCTATGGGACCTATAACACTGCAAAAAAAATGTAAAAAAAAAGTGTTAATAAAGGTCATTTAACCCCTTCCCTAATAAAAGTTTGAATCACCCCCCTTTTCCCATAAAAAAAATAAAACAGTGTAAAAAAAAAAAAAAATAAACATATGTGGTATCGCCGCGTGCGTAAATGTCCGAACTATAAAAATATATCATTAATTAAGCCGTACGGTCAATGGCGTACGCGCAAAAAAATTCAAAAGTCCAAAAAAGCGTATTTTGGTCACTTTTTATACCATTAAAAAATGGATAAAAAGTGATCAAAAAGTCCGATCAAAACAAAAATCACGGCGCAAAAAATGAGTCCTCATACCACCCCATACGTGGAAAAATAAAAAAGTTATAGGGGTCAGAAGATGACATTTTTAAACGTATAAATTTTCCTGCATGTAGTTATGATTTTTTCCAGAAGTGCGACAAAATCAAACCTATATAAGTAGGGTATCATTTTAACCGTATGGACCTACAGAATAATGATAAGGTGTAATTTTTACCGAAATATGCACTGCGTAGAAACGAAAGCCCCCAAAAGTTACAAAATGGCGTTTTTTTTTAGATTTTGTCGCACAATGATTTTTTTTTTCCGTTTCGCCGTGCATTTTTGGGTAAAATGACTAATGTCACTGCAAAGTAGAATTGGCGACGCAAAAAATAAGCCATAATATGGATTTTTAGGTGGAAAATTGAAAGGGTTATGATTTTTAAAAGGAAAGGAGGAAAAAACGAAAGTGCAAAAACGGAAAAACCCTGAGTCCTTAAGGGGTTAAGAAGCCCCTATGGTGCCAGAACAGCAAAAAACCCTCACATGGCATACCATTTTGGAAACTAGACCCCTTGAGGAACGTAATAGCAGGAAATACCCCAATATTTGTAACCCCTTCTCTTCTGAGTATGGAGGTACCCCATAAGTTGACCTGAAGTACACAACGGGCGAACTACAATGCTCAGAAGAGAAGGAGTCATATTTGGCTTTTTGAGAGCAAATTTTGCTCGGGGGGCATGTCGCATTTAGGAAGCCCCTATGGTGCCAGAACAGCAAAAAAAAACACATGGCATACCATTTTGGAAACTAGACCCCTTGAGTAACGTAATAAGGAATAAAGTGAGCCTTAATACCCCACAGGTGTTTCACGACTTTTGCATATGTAAAAAAAAAAAAAATTTTTTTCACTAAAATGTGTGTTTCCCCCCAAATTTCACATTTTTGCAAGGGTTAATAGCAGAAAATACCACCCAAAATTTGTAACCCCATCTCTTCTGAGTATGGAGGTACCCCATAAGTTGACCTGAAGTGCACTATGGGCGAACTACAATGCTCAGAAGAGAAGGAGTCATATTTGGCTTTTTAAGAGCAAATTTTGCTCGGGGGGCATGTCTCATTTAGGAAGCCCCTAAGGTGCCAGAACAGCAAAAAAAAAATGGCATACCATTTTGGAAACTAGACCCCTTGAGGAACGTAAAAAGGGGTACAGTGAGCATTTGCCCCCCACTGGTGTCTGACAGATCTTTGGAACAGTGGGCTGTACAAGTTTTCATTTTCACGGACCACTGTTCCAAAGATCCGTCAGACACCTGTGGGGGGTAAATTCTCACTGCACCCCTCATTACATTCCGTGAGGGGTGTCATTTCCGAAATAGGGTCACATGTGGGGTTTTGTTTTTTTGCGTTTATCAAAACCGCTGTAACAATCAGCCACCCCTGTGCAAATCACCTCAAATGTCCATGGTGCACTCTCCTTCTTTCTGGGCCTTGTTGTGCGCCCCCAGAGCACTTTGCGCCCACATACGGGGTATCTCCGTAGTCGGGAGAAATTGCGTTACAAATTTTGGAGGGCTTTTTTCCCTTTTACCTCTTGTGAAAATGTAAAGTATGGGGCAACATCAGCATGTTAGTGTAAAAAATGGAATTTTTTTACACTAACATTCTGGTGTAGACCCCAACATTTCCTTTTCATGAAGGGTTAAAGAAGAAAAAGCCCCCCAAACCTTGTAACACAATTTCTCCCGAGTACGGCGATACCCCATATGTGGCCCTAAACTGTTGCCCTGAAATACGACAGGGCTCCAAAGTGAGAGCGCCATGCGCATTTGAGGCCTAAATTAGGGATTTGCATAGGGGTGGACATAGGGGTATTCTACGCCAGTGATTCCCAAACAGGATGCCTCCAGCTGTTGCAAAACTCCCAGCATACGTGGACAGTCAACGGCTGTCCGGCAATACTGGGAGTTGTTGTTTTTCAACAGCTGGAGGCTCTGCTTTGGAAACAGTGGTGTACGTCCGGTTCTTATTGGGGGAGGGGGGCTGTGTAGGGGTTTGTGTATATGTAGTGTTTTTAACTTTTTATTTTATTTTGTGTTAGTGTAGTGTAGTGTTTTTAGGGTACAGTCACATGGGCGGGGGATTACAGCGAGTTTCCCAGCGCAAAATTTGCTGCATCTCAAACTTGCAGCGAGAAACCCACTGTAAAACCCTCGCCCATGTGAATGTACCCTGTACATTCACAGGGGGGGTGCACCAGCTGTTGCAAAACCACAACTCCCAGCATTCATGGTCTGTTAGTGTTAGATTCTCTGGTGTCTGGTATTGTGCCAAGGGACTGGCTCAAGGCGAATGTGGTACCAATCTTCAAGAAGGGCTCTAGGTCTTCGCCAGGCAATTATAGACCGGTAAGTCTAACGTGCATTGTGGGTAAATTGTTTGAAGGACTTATAATATTATTATCCCCTATGTATTCCTGTATGTAATCCCTTATAAGTGATAGCCACCATGGGTTTACTAAGGATAGAAGTTGTCAAACCAATCTAATTTGCTTTTATGAAGAGGTGAGTAGAAGCCTTGACAGAGGAATGACAATAATTACAATATGCATTTTACTAGTGTGGTGGGCATTAATAATATAGAATTTCTTGACACTAAACTTGTTGCTAAAAATGATTACTTGGAGATTGAGGGATTTAGAAAAATTACAGCTACTAATTCCTTACTTAGATATGACAGCTTTCATTCTCAACATGTAAAAAAATCCCTTCCTTTCGGACAATTTGTCCGATTGAAACGGATAAATACCACTACGGAAACATTTGAAATACAGGCGAAACAATTATGGGACAGACTCAAAGAGAGGGGCTACCCTACATCTATCCTGAGTGAGGCACTATTTAAGGTCAGGAAAATACCTCGCAGTTAATTGTTGCATAAAAAACATAAAAAACATGATAATGACCGTGCTAAATTAAATATAGAAAATCAAACAAAAAATTTTACGTTTTCCTTCATGTACAGCCCTATGGAACATAAAATTAGGTCAGCGATACATAAAAATTGGCATATTCTCCAGCAGGATGATATCTTAAGTAAAACACAGTTGAATAAACCATTAATTTCTTTTCGCAGAACTAAGAATATTAGAGATCATATTGTACGAGGTAGATTACAAGATGATACGTCCAAAAATTGGATAGAAAAATCAAAACCACAAGGATGTTTTAAATGTGGACAGTGCAATTTATGTTCTCACATGATACAAACGAAAAGCATACATTTAGGGTCACAGAATATTGATATCCATGATTTTGTGACATGTAAATCTACCTATATCGTTTATGCATTAGTTTGTACATGCGGTTTTTACTATATTGGGAAGACCATAAGACCCTTGCATAAAAGAATTAGGGAACACTTTCGTTCACTCACTACTGGAAAAGGCTGCCCAAAAGTAATAGAACATATGAAATATAAACACAATAACAAAATTGAAGATTTAAAATTCCTAGGATTAAAAACAGTTGCACCCTTAAAATTTGGTGGAGATAGACACAAATTATTGTTATAAAAAGAATCTGAAATGATTATACTTACAGACGCCATAGGACCACTAGGATTAAACCTACGGGAGGATTTTAATGTATTTCCATAGTGCAGGTGGATGTTGTTAGCATAGGATCTATGTTCACACCTAGCGTTTTAAATACTATGCATTACCTCCGTTAGTGTTACACAGTTTTAGGCACTGTTATAGCTAATTAGTAAATACTAATGCTAGTCTCTCTATACCACCCACCATATTTGTGCTTTTAACCCTGTAATGTCTATTTTTCTATTTTTGTATTACCTGGTGTATGTATTTAAGGGGGAAGGGTTAATTGATGTCAGAGGTCACGTGTAAGCGCTCTGTGTAGCGCGAAACCGGTCGACTTACCTGTCGTTGTTGTTGCGTGGACCAGCGATCCCGAATAAAACTTCTTGCTGTTTCCGTGAGTGCCGTCTGCGATCTCTTCTTTCAAACTTGACAGAGGAATGGCTGTGGATATAGTGTTTCTGGATTTTGCCAAAGCGTTTGATACTGTCCCTCACGGACATCTGACAGGTAAGTTAAGGTCCTTGGGCTTGGAAACTTTAGTTTGTAACTGGATTGAACACTGGCTCATGGATCGTACCCAGAGAGTGGTGGTCAATGATTCGTACTCTGATTGGTCCCCGGTTATTAGTGGTGTACCCCAAGGTTCAGTACTGGGCCCGCTGCTGTTTAATTTATTTATCAGTGATATAGAGGATGGTATTAACAGCTATGTTTCTATCTTTGCAGATGACACCAAGCTTTGTAGCATGGTACAGTCTATAGAGGATGTGCATAAGTTACAAGATGACTTGGATAGACTAAGTGTCTGGGCATCCACTTGGCAAATGAGGTTCAATGTGGATAAATGTAAAGTTATGCATCTGGGTACTAATAACCTGCATGCGTCGTATGTTTTAGGGGGGATTAAACTGGCAGAGTCACTGGTAGAGAAGGATCTGGGTGTACTTGTAGATCACAGACTACAGAATAGCATGCAATGTCTTTATAAAGCATTGGTACGGCCTCACCTGGAATATGCTGTTCAGTTTTGGTCGCCTGTTCATAAAAGGGACACTGCGGAGTTGGAAAGGGTGCGGAGACGAGCGACTAAACTAATATGGGGCATGGAACATCTTAGCTATCAGGAGCGATTAAAGGAGTAACAATTGTTTAGTCTTGAGAAGAGACGTTTACCCCCTTAAGGACTCATTTTGGCCTTAAGGACTCATTTTTTCCTCCTCGCCTTCTAAAAATCATAACTCTTTTATATTTTCATCCACAGACTAGTATGAGGGCTTGTTTTTTGCGCGACCAGTTGTCCTTTGTAATGACATCACTCATTATATCATAAAATGTATGGCGCAACCAAAAAACACTATTTTTGTGGGGAAATTAAAACGAAAAACGCAATTTTGCTACTTTTGAAAGGTTTCGTTTTCACGCCGTACAATTTATGGTAAAAATGACATGTGTTCTTTATTCTGAGGGTCAATACGATTAAAATGATACCCATGATTATTGTTGCGCTTAAAAAAAATCACAAACTTTTTAACCAAATTAGTACGTTTATAATACCTTTATTTTGATGACCTCTAACTTTTTTATTTTTTCGTATAAGCGGCGGTATGGGGGCTCATTTTTTGCGCCATGATCTTTACTTTTTTTTGATACCACATTTGCATATGAAAAACTTTGAATACATTTTTTATAATTTTTTTTAATAAAATGTATTGCAAAAGTAGGAATTTTGGACTTTTTTTTTTTTTTTTTGTTCACGCCGTTCACCGTACGGGATCATTAACATTTTATTTTAATAGTTCTGACATTTACGCACGCGGCGATACCAAATATGTCTATAAAAAAAAATGTTTACGCTTTTTGGGGGTAAAATAGGAAAAAACGGACTTTTTACTTTTTTATTGGGGGAGGGGATTTTTCACTTTTTTTTTACTTTTACATTTTTCTACATTTTTTTTTACACTTGAATAGTCCCCATAGGGGACTATTCATAGCAATACCATGATTGCTAATACTGATCTGTTCTATGTATAGGACATAGAACAGATCAGTATTATCGGTCATCTTCTGCTCTGGTCTGCTCGATCACAGACCAGAGCAGGAGACGTCGGGAGCCGCACGGAGGAAGGAGAGGGGACCTCCGTGCGGCGTTATGAATGATCGGATCCCCGCAGCAGCGCTGCGGGCGATCCGATCATTCATTCAAATCGTGAACTGCCGCAGATGCCGGGATCTGTATTGATCCCGGCACCTGAGGGGTTAATGGCGGACGCCCGCGAGATCGCGGGCGTCGTCCATTGCCGGCGGGTCCCTGGCTGCGATCAGCAGCCGGGATCAGCCGCGCATGACACGGGCATCGCTCCGATGCCCGCGGTTATGCATAGGACGTAAATGTACGTCCTGGTGCGTTAAGTACTTAAGGGGTTAAGGGGGGATATGATAAACGTATATAAGTATATAAATGGCCCATACAAAAAATATGGAGAAAAACTGTTCCAGGTTAAACCCCCCCAAAAGACGAGGGGGCACTCCCTCCGTCTGGAGAAGAAAAGGTTTAGTCTAAAGGGGCGACACGCCTTCTTTACCGTGAGGACTGTGAATTTATGGAACGGTCTACCTCAGGAACTGGTCCCAGCAGGAACAATTAACAGCTTTAAAACAGGGTTAGATACATTCCTGGAACAAAATAACATTAATGCTTATGCAGAATTATAAAACTACATCCCTTTCCCTTATCCCCTTACACCCTTCCCTTCAATTCCCTGGTTGGACTTGATGGACGTATGTCTTTTTTCAACCATACTAACTATGTAACTATGTAACTATATATGTAACAGCTGGAGGCACACAGGTTAGGAAACACTGAGTAAGAAACAGACAATGTTTCCCAACCAGTGTGTCTCCAGTTGTTGCAAAACTACAACTCCCAGCATGCCCAGACAGCTGAAGGGCATGCTGGGAGTTGTAGTTCGGCAACATCTGAAGGGCCAGGTGTTGCTGAACTAAAACTCCCAGCATGCCGGGACAGTCAGTGCATGCTGGGAGTTGTAGTTTTGCAACAGCTGGAAGAGCACAGATTGGAGACCATTATACAATGGTCTCCAAACTGGGGCCCTCCAGATGTTGCAAAACTACAACTCCCAGCATGCATGGTCTGTTAGTGCATGCTGGGAGTTATAGTTTTGCAACAGCTGGAGGCACACAGGTTAGGAAACACTGAGTAAGAAACAGACAATGTTTCCCAACCAGTTTGTCTCCAGTTGTTGCAAAACTACAACTCCCAGCATGCCCAGACAGCTGAAGGGCATGCTGGGAGTTGTAGTTCGGCAACATTTGAAGGGCCAGATGTTGCTGAACTAAAACTCCCAGCATGCCTGGGCAGTCAGTGCATGCTGGGAGTTGTAGTTTTGCAACAGCTGGAAGAGCACAGATTGGAGACCATTATACAATGGTCTCCAAACTGGGGCCCTCCAGATGTTGCAAAACTACAACTCCCAGCATGCCCAGACAGCCAAAGGCTGTCTAGGCATGCTGGGAGTTGTAGTTTTCAGATTCTTAGAAGCAGCAGTGAAGATCTTCACTGCTGCCTCTGAGGACCATGTACTTACCTGCCGGTCCCGTCGCTGCTCGTCCACGTGGCCGATCCCGCGCTGCTCCTAGGTCCCGCCACTGGTTCGGGTAAGGCCGCCGGTCCCCGTGTGTTCCCCCACCTATGCTGCGAGCCCCCACAGCCATCGTCCCCCGTTCTGCCCGACTTCCAGGGGCGGGCAGTGCGATGGGATCTGAACTTTCACCCCAGGTCACTGTGATTGGTCCACAGGGACCAATCACAGTGATCGCTGACCAGGACCATCAATGGAGGGTCCTGGGGGGTGAAGCAGAAGTTTTCCCCTGCTGGAAACAGCGGGACTTCTGCTGGTTAACCCGTGCGATGCTGCGCATCGCCGGGTTAACTGAATGTCATTTATAAACGTCGGGATGCGCGAACGCACTGCACAACCCGGCGTTTATATATGACATTCTGCGGGAAGGGGTTAAATAAGAACATGTGCAAACAGTATTGGGAGCACTTCTGATGTCTATGTTAAAATGAACAGTAATTCCCGTATGAATATCAAATGTTGATTATATGTAAAGAGTTCATTTTGTTTTGTACAGCTACTCTGTCAGTGACAATGCAAGAATTACAAAAAGCACTCCCTTGACAGAGCTCATATACTGGATACACAATGTACTTAGGAGACTAATTATTAAGTCATGTTGTAGTGGTTTTCTTTGTATTTCTCTATTCAGGATTTCATTTTGGAGAACACATGCCCCCATATAAATCAAGAGTAAACGAAAACTTACTATAACCACATAACAAGATAAGGGATACACAATATATTCTAATGTGTTAGGATAATTTAAATTAGCAGCTCCATATTAAGCATTCAGGGATGTCCCGTACAATTGTAAATTCTAACCCCTGCTAAGTGCCATTCGGTGATACACGAACAAGGCTGACTGGAAGTACTCTGTATTTACAACTTGGGTATCAGAAGGTGTGTGGCCATTTCAGGCAATCCTACACGGCCATGGTGCAAAGCGTAAAGCACCGAATGGTACAATAGGTAGTTCCTGGCTACTGAGTCTCTGAATTCAATGGAAAAATTGAAAACTGCTACATTACAAAGTAAATTACAGAAATTTGAGCGGGACTACTTACATAACCGGGTGTATACATGGGCCAAAGAACGCCGACAACAACGGTCTACAAGACAACAGCAGAGAAATTATAGCAATGCCTCCTCTACGGAGAACTCAGATGCGGATAATAGGAAACCGCAACGTATGTGTCAGGATCCGGGTACTGAGAGGATACTGGTGGTGGATCCTCTGTGTCAGTGGGGTGATGACGTGGGCCTTACCAGGGGAACGGAGTCTAAGGGGTTACTGGTATTCACCAGAGTCCGCCGCAAAGCGGGATGGACTTGCTGCGGCAGATAACCCCCAGGTCGTTCCACCCGATTGCGACTCAACCCCGACTGACTGCTGAGATAGCCGCGGTACAAGGGATTAGGCAAGAGCAAGGTCGGACGTAACAGAAGGTCAGGGCAGGCAGCAAGGATCGGAGTCAGGGGCAACGGCAGGAGGTCTGGAACACTGGATTGGGACATACAAGGAACGCTTTCACTGGCACAATGGCAACAAGATCCGGCAATACAGGGAAGGGGAATTGAGGTAATATAGACCAGTGCACAGGTGAAATCACTAATTTGGGCCAAGCGCCAATCAGCAGCGCACTGGCCCTTTAAATCGCAGAGAGTCGGCACGCGCGCGCCCCAGGGAGTGGGGCCGCGCGCGCCGGGACTGGACAGACGGAGGACGGGTCTGGTAAGCAGGCTGGGATCCGAACCGCGAGCGGGCGCGTCCCGCATCACGGATCGCATCCCTGCTAGAGACACCATCGCAGCGCTCCCAGTCAGCGGGTCTGACCGGGGCGCTGCGAGCAGGTAAACGCTGCGAGCGCTCCGGGGAGGAGCGGGGACCCGGAGTGCTCGGCGTAACAGTATGAACACCTGCTCAGGACAAGAACCACCCCATTTTTTAGGTCGGGGAAAGACTGCCAAAAAGAAAGATCAAACATCGACGGATATAGGAGAGACAACAGCGAGGACATCTACCCAATTGGAAAAAGAAAAGGAAGAAGACGACGAGTCAACAAATGAAAAAAAAAAGAAACTAAAAGAAGTGAATGACTTAGTTATTAATATCTCAGATAAGACTCTATCTCAAGACGAACTTTAATTGCTAAACAGGGGATTAAATTATGTTCCCTTATGTGAAAAGTCTAAATTTGACTTTAAAATAGAATTCTACAAATTTTGTAGAAATATTCGGATGCAAATGTTTCTATTTGACATAAATCGTACAATGGAGAAAAAAAGCTGTTTGGAGGAGATTCCATCATCTCTCAGAAAAAACTCCACCTATGATCCTCCTATCATTAATGAGAACCTTGAAGTGTTTAAAAACACAGTAATTAAAGAAGTAGAAAATCGATGGCAGAACATCCCATATATAAGACCTAATCTGAACAAGGCTGAATACCTAGCGCTGCAGTCTCTGAAAAATGAGCCATTGTAGTCATGAATAAGTCTTATCATGTGACAGAAATATATAATCAATTGTCGGATGACAAAGTGTACATGAAATTAGAGAAAGATCCTACTTGTGAATTCAAAAAGACAATTGACGCCTACATTATGCAAAATATGGAGGATGGTATTATTTCAGAAAAATTGGCCAAATCTCTCATAGTGTTCCTGTACTGTACACACTACCAAAGGTCCACAAGGATCACGACAGGCCACCAGGGCGCTCGATCGTTTCTGGATTGGGCTCCCTGTTGCAGCCTCTCACGATCCTTTTGGATAGTTATTTACAGAAAGAAGTAAAAAAAATTACCTAGATGTTTAATTGATACAACAGATTTTTTGTTGCGTTTGGATAAAATTGATTTTCAGGATGTCACCTATCTGTGTACTTTAGATGTACAAAGCTTGTACACTAATATCCCTCAAGAAGAAGGCTTTGAATGTATTAGGGAAATTCTAGCGAATAACCCTATTCTGAGCAATAGAATGTTAGCCTTTTTCATGACATTGGAGATGGTTCTTACGAAAAAAAAATTTCAGATGTGATATGGAGTTTTTTCTCCAAAACATGGAGTTTCAATGGGGTCCTCAGTGGCCCCATCTTTAGCCAATGTATTCATGTCTAAGTTTGAGGATTTGTAAGTTTTTTCCACAGGTTTGCTGAACACGTCATCGACGTGGCTTCGCTATGTCGATGACGTGTTCATGTTTTAGTATGATACAGAAGAATCATTGCTAGGTTTTGTAAATCAATTAAATCAGGCACATGAAAGCACTAAATTCACACTCACTTACAATAGTTCTAAAATAAATTTTTTAGACGTAGAAATCATAAAGACAGAGGCAGTTTTTTTTTACCACTTTATATACAAAGCCAACAGACCGTAAAAATATGCTACAGAAAAACAGCCATCATGCATCCAATATTTTTAATAGTCTACCCCGTAGTCAATTTATTAGAGCCCGTCGTATAACAAGTACTGATGTAGAATATGACAAAATCAGTGAGAATATAGCAAAGAAGTTTATACAGAAAGGGTATAATAAAGCCAAAATACAAAAAGAGCAAGAAAGGGTAAAATTGCTTACCAGAGAACAACTTAGGAAAGATCGGCGAAAAAAGAAAAGGATAAGAACCAGATTCTATATATAGAGAGATACAGTATATTAACAAAAAGAAGGCGGCGCTCTAATCCCAAAATATATGAAATGAGGTGTGTGTTACTCACCCGGTGTGAGTGGGGGTCACACTGAATGTGTACTCCCCACAAACACCCTGGGTCCTCTTCAAACGTAAAATTTATCTCCCAGTCTCTGACACAAGGACATCCCTTTCAGGAGTGCGCAGGGTATTCCGGAAGACCCATAGGGAATCCGTAGCGAAAATAAAAACAAATATAGAAAAAGACCAGCGCTCAGAGTAGGAGAAATGGCAGAATAATTTCAGGTTGTCATAAGAAGCAGAGAAGTGGTTCACTTACTTCACATGGGGGGAGTGTAAGACCAGGTCTCACATACTATCCCCCCTCCAGGAAAGCATATAGGTAATAACCAGGAGAAGTCCTCACATATCAAAGGGTTTTAATTGCAACGCGTTTCGGAGGTCATATATATAGCCTTCTTCTTCAGGCATACATTACATATACAATGACAAACTTATATACTCACACATACTGTCCATATGGATGATGGCGTCCAATCCTACCACATGTGCCGGTAATTCCTCTTCCGGGGAGTATCCCCCGGGCCACGCAATCCCAGCCGGACCACATGACACTATGCCAAATGGTATCGGTATTGGGAACACGTCACCCCAGGTCATCTCCTCCGGAAGCCAACACTGTCATTGTGAACTTCCGACCACGGGACCATCCAGGTCACATGATCGGACAACAGTATGCTCATTTGTGGGACGCACGGGTGCCGCAAATGCGCATACTGTTGTCCGATCATGTGACCTGGATGGTCACGTGGTCGGAAGTTCACAATGACAGTGTTGGCTTCCGGAGGAGATGACCTGGGGTGACGTGTTCCCAATACCGATACCATTTGGCATAGTGTCATGTGGTCCGGCTGGGATTGCGTGGCCCGGGGGATACTCCCCGGAAGAGGAATTACCGGCACATGTGGTAGGATTGGACGCCATCATCTATATGGACAGTATGTGTGAGTATATAAGTTTGTCATTGTATATGTAATGTATGCCTGAAGAAGGAGGCTATATATATGACCTCCGAAACGCGTTGCAATTAAAACCCTTTGATATGTGAGGACTTCTCCTGGTTATTACCTATATGCTTTCCTGGAGGGGGGATAGTATGTGAGACCTGGTCTTACACTCCCCCCATGTGAAGTAAGTGAATCACTTCTCTGCTTCTTATGACAACCTGAAATTATTCTGCCATTTCTCCTACTCTGAGCGCTGGTCTTTTTCTATATTTGTTTTTACATTCTATATATAGGTACATAAGACAAAAGGAGTAAAATTGTGAAACAAACGATTTTGGGCTTGGAAACTTTAGTTTGTTACTGGATTGAACACTGGCTCATGGATCGTACCCAGAGAGTGGTGGTCAATGATTCGTACTCTGATTGGTCCCCGGTAATTAGTGGTGTACCCCAAGGTTCAGTACTGGGCCCGCTGTTGTTTAATTTATTTATCAATGATATAGAGGATGGTATTAACAGCTCTGTTTCTATCTTTGCAGATGACACCAAGCTTTGTAGCACGGTACAGTCTATAGAGGATGTGCATAAGTTACAAGATGACTTGGATAGACTAAGTGACTGGACATCCACTTGGCAAATGAGGTTCAATGTGGATAAATGTAAAGTTATGCATCTGGGACATGCATGCATCGTATGTCTTAGGGGGGATTAAACTGGCAGAGTCACTGGTAGAGAAGGATCTGGGTGTACTTGTAGATCACAGACTACAGAATAGCATGCAATGTCAGGCTGCTGCTTCCAAAGCCGGCAGGATATTGCCATGTATAAAAAGAGGCATGAACTCAAGGGACAGGGACATAATACTCCCCCTTTATAAAGCATTGGTACGGCCTCACTTGGAATATGCTGTTCAGTTTTGGTCGCCTGTTCATAAAAGGGACACTGCGGAGTTGGAAAGGGTGCAGAGACGCGCGACTAAACTAATATGGGGCATGGAACATCTTAGCTATGAGGAGCGATTAAAGGAGTTACAATTGTTTAGTCTTGAGAAGAGACGTTTAAGGGGGGATATGATAAACGTATATAAGTATATTAATGGCCCATACAAAAAATATGGAGAGAAACTGTTCCAGGTTAAACCCCCCAAAAGGACGAGGGGGCACTCCCTCCGTCTGGAGAAGAAAAAGTTTAGTCTCAAGGGGCGACACGCCTTCTTTACCGTGAAGACTGTGAATTTATGGAACGGTCTACCTCAGGAACTGGTCACAGCAGGAACAATTAACAGCTTTATAGCAAGATTAGATACATTCCTGGAACAAAATAACATTAATGTTTATGAAGAAATATAAAATCCCATCCCTTCCCCAATATCGCGCCACACCCCTACCCCTTAATTCCCTGGTTGAACTTGATGGACATATGTCTTTTTTTGACCGTACTAACTATGTAACTATGTAACCAGCAATGTTCTTACTCTCCAAAAATGCATCCAGTCCCCATTTGTGGAAATTCACGTTCGCAGTTCGCGAACCGAAAATGTTATGTTCGTGACATCACTAGTAGTTTAATCTGATCATTCAGACAGTGACTGACCTGAATATAATCTTGTAGGATTCAGCGATGGTTAGAAAAATAAGCCTGTATCCAGTATCACAATCATTTGTTGGTGAGTGTGATTGTGCTATAATCTAAAATTTGGTGAAAAGATGGTAAATTAGGGCAATTATAGATGTAACTCCCCTCGAACTCCCCTTGAACCCACACACACACATCTCAAACACAAATTTGTGTTCCCCCTCCTGTGACTCTCCAGTTGTTGTAGAACTATAGCTCCCATCATGACCTCCTGCCTGTGCATGATCGGAGTTGTAGTTTGCAACAGCTCGAGAGTCACAGTGGCATCCTTAATTCTGAGGGGCACAGTGGCATAATTAATTCTGGGGGCACAGTGGCATCCTTAATTCTGGGGGCCTAGTGACATAATTAATTCTGGGGGCACAGTGGCATCATTAATTCTGGGACACAGTGGTATAATTAATTCTGGGGGCACAGTGTCATAAATAACTCTGGGGAACAGTGGCATCATTAATTTTGGGGTTACAGTTGAATAAATAACTCTGGGGCAAAGTGTTATCATTAATTCTGGGGGCACATTTGCATAAATAACTCTGGGGCACAGAGGTACAATTAGTCGGTACAGGGCACAGTGTTTGTCGAAAATGTATTTGGCGTCATAGCATGTGGCAGTAATATTGCAGGGAAATAGCATGTCGCAGTAATATTGCAGGAGAATAGTGTGCGGCTTTAATATGTCAGGGGCATAAAATGTGTCAGTAAAATAGGGGTCCAGTGTGTGGCAGTATTACATTCAGGGGGTACAGTGTGTGGCAGAATTATTTTCAGGGGTACAGTGTGTGGCAGTAATATACCAGGGGTACAGTGTTTGGCAGTAAAATATCAGGAGCACAGTGTGTGGCAGTTTTATATTCAGGGGCACAGTGTGAGGTAGTATTATAATCAGAGGTACAGTGTGTGGCAGTAATATACAAGGGGCCCAGTGTGTGGCAGTGATATACCAGGGGCTCAGTGTGTCGCATTATTATATTCAGGGGTACAATGTGTGGTAGTATTATACTCAGGGGTACAGTGTGCGGCCATATTATATTCAGAGGTGCAGTGTGTGGCAGTTCTATATTCAGAGGCACAGTGTGTGGTAGTATTATATTCAGGGACACATTATGTGGTAGTTTTATATTCAGGGTCACAGTGTGTGGTAATATTATATTCAGGGGTACAGCATATGGCATTAATATACCAGGGGCCAAGTGTGGCAGTATTATATTCAGGCGGTACAGTGTGTGGCAGAATTATTTTCAGGGGCACAGTGTGTGGTAGTATTATATTCAGGTGCACAGTGTGTGGCAGTTTTATATTCAGGGGCACAGTGTATGGTAGTATTATATTCAGGGGTACAGTGTGTGGCAGTAACATACCAGCGCCCCAGTGTGTGGTAGTAATATATACCAGGGGCTCAATGTGTGACATTATTATATTCAGGGGTACAGTGTGTGGCAGTATTATATTCAGGGGTACAATTTGTGGTAGTTTTATATTCAGGGGCACAGTGTGTGGAAGTATTATATTCAGGGGTACAGCGTGTCGCAGCAAAAAACCAGGGCCCCAGTATGTGGTAGTAATATACCAGAGGCTCAGTGTGGGGCATTATTATATTCAGGGGTACAGTGTGTGGTAGTATTATATTCAGGGGTACAGTGTGTGGCAGTACTATATTCAGAGGTACAGTGTGTGGCAATTTTATATTCAAGGGAACAGTGTGTGGTAGTATTATATTCAGGGGCACAGTGTGTGGTGGTTTTATATTCAGGGGCACAGTGTGTGGTAGTATTATATTTAGGGGTACAGCATGTGGCAGTAATATACCAGCAGCCCTGTGTGTGGCATTAATATCAGGGGCTTCGTGTGTTGCATTATTATATTCAGGGGTACAGTGTGTGGTATAATTATATTCAGAGGGTACAGTGTGCGGCAGTATTATATTTAGGGTACAGTGTGTGGCAGTATTCAGGTCACACATCTTCCACACTTCCTCGCTCGTTTGCTCTTTCCTTCATGGCATTTAGGCCGCTAGGTGTGAACCAGGCCTAAGCTTTCAGCTCAGACCTTCACCGGATGGCATACCTGGATAAGTAGACCCTCATTAAAAATAGTTGAGTACCCCGGCTCTAGAGGAAGTTGTGTAGTTTTTTACATAGTGCTCTCTGCTACCGTCACTGTCCATGTCAGGAATTGACAAAAGCAAGAGATGTTTGCTATTGGAATTTCCTACTACACTGGAATGAACAGAAATGGCAGCAAAAAATACTGTGGTCAGACTGGAAAGAACTTCCTCTGAAGCGTATAGAAGCTGATAAATACTAGAAGGCTTAAGTTTTAAATAAAAGTAATTTACAAATCTGCATACTTTTCTAACATCAGTTGATTTAAAAATATTTGTTTTTCCTCTCGAGTACCCCTTTAACCTATTGGGGATCAAGGCCGTACCTGTACGCGCTCATCCCGCTCCCCTTCTATGAGGCGGGGTCACGACCTGACCCCGCGTCATAGCGCTTTGGTCCTAGGGCCCATCTCTAATGCCGGACATCACAGATCATGGTAATGCCCACATTAACCTATTAGACGGCGTCTAAAATAAAGAAAATACAGTCCCGGCAGCTTAGCTGAGCTGATCGGGACGAATGCCATAAAACCGCCCAGTATATGGAAATATAAAAAAGTTAAAGGAGTCAGAAGAGGACAATTTTAAACATTCTAATTTTCGTACAAAAAGTTATCATTTTTTAAAACAAGTAAAACAAAATCAAACCTATATAAGTTGGGTATCATTGTAATCATATAGACCTACAGAATAAATATAAATAAAGTGCGTAGAATCGGAAGCCCCCAAAAGTTACAAAATGGGGTGTTTTTTTTTCAATTTTGCCTCACAAATATTTTTTTTCTGGTTTCACTGTAGATTTTGTGGTGAGATGATTGACAGTATTACAAAGTAAAATTGGTGTCGCAAAAAAAAAGCCCCATATGGGTCTGTAAGTGCAAAAATGAAAAATGGCACGGTCCTCAAGGGGTTAATGCTTTGATTGTATTGAAAATAATTCATTAATAATGCAAATACATAGAGTACTGTAACAGCACAGTCGAATAGGCAGAATTATTTTTTTTAACTTTCAATGTTGTTTATAGCTGTAAATATACAAAACTGTCTATTAACAATACGACATAGATTAGCAATTTGATGCATTTTTAAAGCAAAACTTACCCAACAGAGACCCAATGAAAATGATAACTTGTATGCTTGTGGTAAAATGTCTGTAGCTGAGCCCATCACTGTTGCTGTGGTTGCTCCACAAGACTTGTGAAGGAGATGCATTCCTAATTTCAAAAGCTGCAGCCTGAAATAAGCCAATTTCACTCTTGTTTCTGACGATCAAGCTGCCATTATAACCCATGGCCATTCTTCTGTTACCTACAGAATCTGCTACGCTGACTCGGCTCCGGCTCTTGTTCCATGAATCAAGGAGTGGAAGCCCACAGCTCTGTAGGTTTCCTGGTTCTGTGTGCCCATCTCGGAATAATTACCTGACATGTCCACATAAAATGCATCTTCGTTTTAGCTTGTCTGGCTCTTTGCATGGCAAGCAGAACACAAGCCTCTTTCTCTGCTTTTCACCCACAGCAAACATCTCCAGTACAAGACCATGTCAGACGCCTGTAAAAAAGGAGGGGGTGAAAAAGAGCTGACCCTGAATCTCATTGCTTTTCCAGTCCCTCTGAATGAATCCCTAGCACAAGCGCTCCACCTCTCTCTTCTTCTTACCGTATGTGATACTGATTGGAAAAGAGAAAAAGCAGAATCAGTGACAAAGACTGATCCTAGGGAACAAAGGCAGAGAATCCTTGAGATTAAATGTTTTTTTCCACCTAGACATGCAAGGCAGTGATCACATGAGCAGACACACACGGTATGCAGATGGCCTACATCTAGTTCTAGTTCATGAGAATATATGCTTCCATTCCAGATTTTTGCTTTGCCTTCTATCATGAGGAGACTTCAATCACAAAATGCCTTGGGAGTCACGAGAAATCCAATGTGTTAGACAATTACCAGAAGCAAGCAACTTCATGTAATAAGTCAGATCCTGACCTTGTATTCTTATATAAAGCTTAAAAATTTTACCTGTTAGCTTTAGTGCTGATAAAACATGATGAAGAATAGATTTTTACCATTGCCCATAGGTTTTTCAAGTGACAGGCATATATTTTTATTTGTCTTCGCAACTGGATTGTAACAATAGGCCAACAATAGGAGACAATTTCTTTCCTACCACCCTTTATCCCTCCCTTGCACGGCAATATAACAAATAACTAGAGATGAGCGAATCAAAGTTGACGAACCCTAATTCGTGACGAATTTCATGAAAAATTCGATTCACAACGAATGCGAATATCGCCGCGATTCAATCGCGCAAATCGCTTCATTAAACTCCATTTTACAGTGTTCCAGGCTATTGAAGACCTAAGATGGCGGATCCACATGTGAGAACATGGGGCAGGGGATTATGGGAGGGCGGAAAACAGAGGCGGGAATGAAGGTAGGCGGGCTTACCCTGAATCACATGTGAGATGCAGCCTATCAGTGTTCACTTACCCCTGTGATGTCACAGCCCCTATATAATCGGCGGCCATCTTGCCTCTCTTCATTTCATCTATGCACTCAGATAGAGAGAACGGGACTGCGTGTGTGTGAATAGCTCATACCACAGCGTTACACTGCAACTGCTAGTCACATCAGCATTAGGGAAAGACAGGAGTGCAGAGTGCTGTGCTGTTAACACTGAGAAGGATCGTTGATAGCTAAACCTCCAATTCACGTTATTGAGCATTGGAGCAGAGAGGGGAAGATAGCTGTCAGCTGCTTCATACAGATCTCCAAGCTGCCTGAACTTTCTGAAGCATCTTATCTCCTAATTTTTCAGCCCAATTGAGTTTTTTTTTTTGCTCCACAAATCTTCTGCTGCTCAGAATTGTGTGACTGAGTGCAATTTAGGGTTTAATCCCTGGATTTTTTTTTTTGTGGTGCTGCACTGTTGGGTCCTGCTGCTGTTCAGAAATGCGTGATTGTTAATCTGTCAAGGGGCTAAATACTGTGCAAGTCCAAACAATAGTATTCACCGGCTGTTTTTTTTTTTTAAATAGTTTTTTCTGCGTACAGTTACGCATATTACTGCCCTCATCAGTGCATACCGCATAGGTACATCCAAGTATTGTACCATTTAGTACCTGTGAAGCTGTCAAGGTGCTCCATACCGTCAAAGTCCAAACAATAGTATCCACCGGCTGGTGTTTTACAAAAATACAGATTTTTTTCTGCTAATAGTTAGGCATATAACTGCCCTCATCAGTGCATACCGCATAGGTACATCCAAGTATTGTACCATTTAGTACCTGTTAATCTCTTCACGACATAGGGCGTATGGATATGCCCTGCATTCCGAGTCCTTAAGGACCGAGGGCGTATCCATATGCCCGTGGGAATTCCGGTCCCCACCGCTAGCCGGTTGGGGACCGGAGCCGGATGCCTGCTGGCATCCCGGCATATCGCCCAGGGGGGTCATTATGCCCCCCCATGACAATTCAGTCCAGTGATCTGCGGCGATTCCGGGTCAATCTGGTCTCCAGTGACCCGGGTCTCCCGGTCTCTGACGGCCCCGAACAGCCACAGCCTGCAGGGGTGAGCCTGCACTGGTGCCACCTCACGATTGCCCTGATTCGTCGGCCGGATTACCGGCCGACCAATCAGGGCGCCTGCTGCGGGTGTCACTCCCGCAACCCGCTCCGCCCCTCTTCCGGAGGACGTGAGCGGGTGCGGGACGTGCACCCCGGGAGCTGGGGACCCCGATCCCCGGCGTCAATGTTGGGATCAGGGCCCCAGGAGCGGCGGTAGCGAGGGACTGACCTGAAGCAGCGTGGATCAGGAGTTGGGTGAGTGACAGCCTCCGTCTGTTACTTAGCAACAGCTCCCAACATGCAAAAAGGGCATGCTGGGAGCTGTAGTTATGCAACCGCATGAGGCAGACAACCACAACTCCCAGCATTTCCTTATGGGCATGCTGGGACTTATGGTTTTGCAACACCTGGAGGCACGTTTTTTCTATGGAAAAGTGTACCTTCAGCTGTTGTATAACTACAACTTCCAGCTTGCACAAAGGGCTAAAGTGCATGCTGGGAGTTGTAGTGGTGCATCTGCTGGTTGCATGACTACAACTCCCAGCATGCCCGGTGGCTGTCGGTGACTGCTGAGAGTTGTAGTTTTGCAACAGCTGAAGGCACACTGGTTATGAAACTCAGAGTTTTTTTTTACCTAACTCAGTGTTTCGTGACCGGTGTGCCTCCAGCTGTTGCAAACTACAACTCTCAGCAGTCACTGTACACCATGCACCGTACATGCTAGGAGTTGTAGTTTTGCAACAGCTGGAGGCACACTGGTTGTGAACACTGAGTCTGTCAGCGCATGCTGGGAGTTGTAGTTTTGCAACACCTGGATGTTCCCCCCCCCCCCCCCGCCCCAATGTGAACGTACAGGGTACACTCACATGGGCGGAGGTTTACAGTAAGTATCCGGCTGCAAGTTTGAGCTGCGGCAAATTTTCTGCCGCAGCTCAAACTGCCAGCGAGAAACTACTGTGAACCCCCACCCGTGTGACTGTACCCTAAAAACACTACACTACACTAACAAAAAATAAAATAAAAAGTAAAAAACACTACATATACACATACCCCTACACAGCCCCCCTCCCCAATAAAAATGAAAAACGTCTGGTACGCCACTGTTTCCAAAACGGAGCCTCCAGCTGTTGCAAAACAACCGGCTGGTGGTGTACAAAAATACAGATTTTTTTCTGTGTATAGTTAGGCATATTACTGCCCTCATCAGTGCAGACCGCATAGGTACATCCAAGTATTGTACCATCTAGTACCTGTTAATCTGTCAAGGGCCTACATACTGTGAAAGGACAGCCGTAAGTAATCACATGCTGCTGTTCTAGACAAATACTGTTTAACCCCTTAAGGACTCAGGGTTTTTCAGTTTTTGCACTTTCGTTTTTTCCTCCTTACCTTTTAAAAATCATAACCCTTTCAATTTTCCACCTAAAAATCCATATTATGGCTTATTTTTTGCGTCACCAATTCTACTTTGCAGTGACATTAGTCATTTTACCCAAAAATGCACGGCGAAACGGAAAAAAAAATCATTGTGCGACAAAATCGAAGAAAAAATGCCATTTTGTAACTTTTGGGGGCTTCCGTTTCTACGCAGTGCATATTTCGGTAAAAATTACACCTTATCATTATTCTGTAGGTCCATACGGTTAAAATGATACCCTACTTATATAGGTTTGATTTTGTCGCACTTCTGGAAAAAATCATAACTACATGCAGGAAAATTTATACGTTTAAAAATGTCATTTTCTGACCCCTATAACTTTTTTATTTTTCCACATACAGGGCGGTATGGGGACTAATTTTTTGCGCCGTGATCTGAAGTTTTTATCGGTATGATTTTTATTTTGATCGGACTTTTTGATCACTTTTTACTCATTTTTTAATGGTATAAAAAGTGACCAAAAATGCGCTTTTTTGGACTTTGGAATTTTTTTGCGCGTACGCCATTGACTGTGCGGTTTATTTAATGAAATATTTTTATAGTTCGGACATTTACGCACGTGGCGATACCACATATGTTTATTTTATTTTTTTTACACAGTTTTATTTTTTTTATGGGAAAAGGGGGATGATTCAAACTTTTATTAGGGAAGGGGTTAAATGACCTTTATTAACACTTTTTTTTTACTTTTTTTTGCAGTGTTATAGGTCCCATAGGGACCTATAACACTGCACACACTGATCTTTTACACAGATCACAGGCGTGTATTAAGCGCCGATAACACTGATCACAGGCGTGTTGACTGCTCCTGCCTGGATCTCAGGCACGGAGCAGTCATTCGCCGATCGGACACCGAGGAGGCAGGTAAGGGCCCTCCCGGTGTCCTGCAAGCTATTCGGGACGCCGCGATTTTACCGCGGCGGTCCCGAACAGCCCGACTGAGCAGCTGGGTCACTTTCACTTTAGAAGCGGCGGTCAGCTTTGACCGCCGCTTCTAAAGGGTTAATACCGCACATCGCTGCGATCGGCGATGTGTGGTATTAGCCGCGGGTCCCGGCCGTTGATGAGCGCCGGGACCGACGCGATCGCGGCGTGATCCCGCTTCATATCGCGGGAGCAGGCGCAGGACGTAAATATACGTCCTGCGTCGTTAAGGGGTTAAAGAGTAGTGTAGCGTATTGTAAAACCCTCACAAACGCACTAAGTATGTCATAGTTACATAGTTACATAGTTACATAGTTAGTACGGTCGAAAAAAGACATATGTCCATCAAGTTCAACCAGGGAATTAAGGGGTAGGGGTGTGGCGCGATATTGGGGAAGGGATGGGATTTTATATTTCTTCATAAGCATTAATGTTATTTTGTTCCATAAATGTATCTAATCCTGTTTTAAAGCTGTTAATTGTTCCTACTGTGACCAGTTCCTGAGGTAGACCGTTCCATAAATTCACAGTCCTCACGGTAAAGAACAGACAGAGAAGTGCCAGGACATGCACAGAGGAGTGGCAGAGGCCTAAATACTTCAGGCAGAGTTGGCAGCAGACTTGGGGCGAGTGGCAGCAGGAGTCGCAGCGAGAGGCCTGAGCTCCCGTTATCAGCCAGCAGTCGTGTCTCCACCAGCAACCCATCTGCCATCGTCGATTGGTTAACACGCTAATCCACATCATCACAAGTGATATCTGACACCCCCAGTCAACAGTCGGTGGGTTCCTCAGACACAACCCTCAGTTGGCATGGCCTGGGAGCAGTCCCTGTCCTCCCATTGCCTTTGTCCTATGCTGTTCCCTCTCCTAAAGAAGTATTTTATGCTGTGGGTTCAGCTCCACTATTTACTGAGGAGGATCTAATAGAGGACAGTCAGCAGCTACTGGACAGCCAAGAAGGGGAGGAGACATGCGCCGCTTGCTCCGCTAGGCGGCCAAGTAGTGATGCGGAGAGTGACGTGGGTGGCGGTGTTGCAAGGGTTCAGGGTCCTGAAACAGACACTGTTGGGGAACCTGAGGAGGACATCATTGACGTGCACACACCTGTGGATGATGATGAAGCCGATTGCAATTGGGAGCCGTGTGCAGAAGGGTCTTCATCATCATCAGGAGAAGAGAGTTGCAGGTTGCCCTTGAGGCAGCAAGGCGGTAGCACGGTTGGCAGTCAGCGTGGTGGGAGTAGTGGAAATTCAGGAGCCAAACGTGCCCGGGAAAGACCACCTGTTTCGTGGCAGCCTACTTTTCCGGGAGGTAGTGGAACAGGGGTTCCTGAAGACGGCGCCAGTAGCAGTCAATTAGTGCGGACTGCGGGTGGGAAAATCAGCTACTCTGCAGTGTGGAAGTTTTTCATAAGGCATCCGGAGGAGGTTCACGTAGCCACATGCAAGATCTGTTGAGGAACTGCTAAAGTTCATTCGTAAAGAAATCCGAGTATGGCTTACTCCACGAAATCTGGAAATGGGAACTATGGTGACCGACAACGGGAAGAACATCATGTCCGCGCTGCGACAAGGAAGTGTGAAACATGCGCCCTTCATGGCACACGTGTTGAATCTGGTTGTCAAGCACTTCCTCAAGTCTTCACCCCATTTGCAAAGCATCCTGAAAATGGCAAGGAAACTGTGCCTGCACTTCAGCCACTCGTACACCGCCAAGCACAGCTTCCTTGAGCTGCAAACTCAGAACGGTATCCCACAACATAGTCTTATTTGTGACGTTGCCACAAGTTGGAATTCCACCTTCCATATGTTGGACAGACTATACGAACAAAGAAAAGCCATCACCGATTTCTTAATGATCCAAGCAGATAGGAGTACTCCCCTGTGTAACTTCAATTTTTTTTTCTCTGTTCTACCTCTAGGGGGAGGAGGAGTAGATTGGGCACAGGTGTATAAATCTTAGCTTGGGACTCTTATTGAGAGCTTGCTCTTCTGAGTGTTGCTGTGTAAGAGGGGGCGTGAAAGAGGAGTTTCAAAAACTGTGATTATCTGTTGTGCGGAGTGAATCTGTGGAGTGGGTGCGACTGCCTATAGTCCACATTCATATTTTGGGTAAGTCTTTCTCTCTTGCACATAGTGGGATAACTGTTAGAGGTTAAACACCCTTTTTCATTTTTTTTTTTTCTCTGTTTCCCTCTAGGGGGAGGAGGAGTAGTTTGAGCACAGGTGTATAAATCTTAGCTTGGGACGCTTATTGAGAGCTTGCTCTTTCTGAGTGTTGCTGTGAAAGAGTGGGCTTGAAAGAGGAGTTTCAAAAACAGGAGTTTGAAAGCAGGAGGTTGAGATCGCTGTGAGTGTTAATTTCTGAACCCACAAGGTCTACAAAAATTTGAAGTGTAATTTTGACTGTCTGTTTTTGCCTATACATTTGTGAAATCCCCATAACTAGATGGCCTCTATGTTGGAAAATGCAGTCCGGTGTACATCCTGTTCAATGTATGCAATCCTTGAACAGCAGTTTGAGGGTGCATATTGTTGTGCGAGATGTGTGCTAGTTGTTCGTTTGGAAGCCCAGATCCTGCATCTAGAGGGGCAACTGGCAACAATGAGAAGCATTAACAACATGGAGAGGAGTCTCCTGCTCACTAAGCAGGCACTCTTGGGAGTAGAGGTGGGGGAGGACAGTGGGACGGAGCTGCAGGACAGTCAGGCAGTTAGCTGGGTTACAGTTAGAGAGCAGGGTAGGGGAAAAAGTGTCAGGGAGGCTAGTCCTGAACTGGCACACCCCAACAAGTTTGCCTGCTTGGCAGATAAGGGGTATGCCATTACAGAGCTAGCAGAACTGCAGCAGGATACTGCCTCTGACCGCCAGGGGGTGTCTGCTCCAGTAAGGAGGGAGGGAGGAGTACAGGGCAGGCCAGACAGGTACTAGTGGTGGGGGACTCAATTATTAGGGGGACAGACAGGGCGATCTGTCACAAAGACCGGGATCGCAGAACAGTGTGTTGTCTGCCTGGCGCACGAGTTCGTCACATCGCGGATCGGGTTGACAGGTTGCTGGGCGGGGCTGGAGAGGACCCAGCAGTCATGGTACATATTGGCACCAATGACAAAGTAAGAGGTAGGTGGAGTGTCCTTAAAAATGATTTCAGGTACTTAGGCCGCAAGCTTAAGGCAAGGACCTCCAAGGTAGTATTTTCTGAAATACTACCAGTCCCACGAGCCGCACCAGAGAGGCAGCGGGAGATCAGGGAGGTAAACAAGTGGCTCAGAAGCTGGTGTAGGAAGGAGGGGTTTGGGTTCATGGAGAACTGGGCTGACTTCGCTGTCGGTTACCGGCTCTACCATAGGGATGGGCTGCACCTCAATGGGGAGGGTGCAGCTGTGCTTGAAGATATCTAGAAGGGTGGAGGAGTGTTTAAACTAGGGATTTGGGGGGAGGGAACCTACAGCAAAAAGGGGGAAGATAGTGTAAATAGAGAGGTAGGAATTATAAATGTACCTGGGCGTGGAGCGGGTTAGAATAGTTAATAGGAATAGGCTTCATAGGAAAATAAAACTTACACTTTACATTTCCATCCTTTATGTTATTGGTGTTAATGGGAATCAAGGGTGTAAGTTCACAAATGCCAGAAGCCTAGCAAATAAAATTGGGGAGCTTGAGGCCTTGATACTGGAGGAACATATTGATATAGTTGGGGTCACTGAGACATGGCTGGACTCCTCGCATGACTGGGCTGTCAATCTGCAGGGGTTTACATTGTTTCGCAAAGATAGAATGAACAGAAAAGGTGGTGGAGTCTGTCTGTATGTTAGAAGTGGTATGAAAGTCAGTGTGAACGATGCCATAGTGTGTGATGATTCTGAGCATGTGGAATCACTGTGGGTAGAATTACAAAAGGAGGGAAATACTGAAAAAATAATACTTGGTGTAATCTACAGACCCCCTAATATCACTGAAGAGATAGAAGGTTGGCTGCATAAACAAATAGAGAGGGCCGTCCGGGCAGGTACAGTGGTAATAATGGGAGATTTTAACTATCCAGATATAGATTGGGGTCCGGGGTTGGCTAAAACTACAAAGGGGCGACAATTCCTAAATTTATTGCAGGATAATTTTATGGGCCAGTTTGTGGAGGACCCAACAAGAAGTGATGCCTTTTTGGATCTGATCATTTCCAACAACGCAGAGCTGATTGGTAATGTAACTGTGAGGGAAAACCTTGGTAATAGCGACCACAAAAGACAGGCGGGGAAGGCAAACACATATAACTTTAAAAAGGCAAACTTCCCTGAGCTGAGAGCTGCACTACAGGACATAGACTGGGCGAGGTGTTCTCAAATACTGATACAGAAGGTAAATGGGACATCTTTTAATCAACTCTAAATAACTATACAGCTAAATATATACCAAAGGGGAACAAATATAAACGATTAAAACTAAATCCTACATGGCTGAAAAATTATGTTAAAAGAGCAATAAACAACAAAAAAATTGCCTTCAAAAAACAAAGAGCTTAATAAAATCTGTAAAAATCTAATAAAAACAGCAAAAATTAAAAATGAGAGACAGGTGGCCAAAGAAAGCATAACTAATCCTAAATATTTTTTTAGATATAATAAATGCAAAAAAACCAAGGACAGAGCATGTAGGACCCCTTAATAATGATAATGGGGAGGCGATAAAGAGAAAGCGGAGCTACTGAATGGGTTCTTTAGTTCTGTATATACTAGGGAAGAAGGAGGAGCTGACATTGGACAGGTCAGTGCTGGTAACACATCATGTAATGTACTGAACTGGCTTAATGTAGAGATGGTACAAGGTAAGTTAAGTAATTTAAATGTAAGAAAATCTCCAGGGCCAGATGGATTGCACCCAAGAGTTCTAAAGAGGTAAGTTCAGTAATATCTGTACCCCTGTTCATGATATTTAGAGATTCACTGGTGTCTGGTATTGTGCCAAGGGACTGGCGCAAGGCGAATGTGGTGCCAATCTTCAAAAAGGGCTCTAGGTCTTCCCCAGGAAACTATAGACCGGTAAGTTTAACGTGCATTGTGGGTAAATTGTTTGAAGGACTTATAAGGGATTACATACAGGAATACATAGGGGATAATTGTATTATAAGTGATAACCAGTATGAGTTTACTAAGGATAGAAGTTGTCAAACCAATCTAATTTGCTTTTATGAAGAGGTGAGTAGAAGCCTTGACAGAGGAATGGCTGTGGATATAGTGTTTCTGGATTTTGCTAAAGCGTTTGATACTGTCCCTCATAGACGTCTGGACAGGTAAGTTAAGGTCTTTGGGTTTGGAAATTTTAGTTTGTAACTGGATTGAACACTGGCTCATGGATCGTACCCAGAGAGTGGTGGTCAATGATTCGTACTCTGATTGGTCCCCGGTAATTAGTGGTGTACCTCAAGGTTCTGTACTGGGACCGCTGTTGTTTAATTTATTTATCAATGATATAGAGGATGGCATTAACAGCTCTGTTTCTATCTTTGCAGATGACACCAAGCTTTGTAGCAAAGTACAGTCTAAAAAGGAGGTGTATAGGTTACAAGATGACTTGGATAGACTAAGTGTCTGGGCATCCACTTGGCAAATGAGGTTCAATGTGGATAAATGTAAAGTTATGCATCTGGGTACTAATAATCTGCATGCATTGTATGTCTTAGGGGGGATTAAACTGACAGAGTCACTGGTAGAGAAGGATCTGGGTGTACTTGTAGATCACAGACTACAGAATAGCATGCAATGTCAGGCTGCTGCTTCCAAGGCCGGCAAGATATTGTCATGTATAAAAAGAAGCATGGACTCGAGGGACAGGGACATAATACCCCCCCTTTATAAAGCATTGGTATGGCCTTACCTGGAATATGCTGTTCAGTTTTGGGCACCAGTCCATAAAAGGGACACTGTGGAGCTGGAAAGGGTGACGCGCGACTAAACTAATATGGGACATGGAACATCTTAGTTATGAGGAGCGATTAAAGGAGTTACAATTGTTTAGTCTTGAGAAGAGACGTTTAAGGGGGGATATGATAACTGTATATAAGTATGTTAATGGCCCATACAAAAAATATGGAGAAAAACTGTTCAAGGTTAAACCCCCCCAAAGGACGAGGGGGGCATTCCTCCATCTGCAGAAGAAAAAGTTTAGTCTCAAGGGGCGCCTTTCTTACCATGAGAACTGTGAACTTATGGAACAGTCTACCTCAGGAACTGGTCACAGCAGGAAAAATTAACAGCTTTAAAACAGGATTAGATGCATTCCTGGAACAAAATAACATTAATGCTTATGAAGAAATATAAAATCCCATCCCTTCTCCAATATTGTGCCACACCCCACCCTTCAATTCCCTGGTTGAACTTGATGGACATATGTCTTTTTTCGACCGTACTAACTATGTAACTATGTAACCAGTGGCAGCTCATACCTGACACCTGCCGTTTGCTGAGGCCCTTTGAGGAAGCTACATTATTTGTGAGTCGCCTGGATTACACCATGAACGACGTAATTCCACTCCTACATTTCCTACAATAAATTATTGAAATCATGGCTGGTCACGGCAATGGAGACGTTGCGCCTACATCTCAAGGCTACATGAGCCCTGTGGGGGCTGATCTGGAGGAGGAGGATGAGAGGCAGAGTGGAGCACAGTTTAGGTTGGATGAGATGGCCGGTGTTTCTAGTCATCAGACAGGAGAGGAGGGAGCAGCTAGAGGAGCTGGAGGGTTATGAGGAAGTTGAGACAGAGGACCCAGACACACCGTGGCAGTATGCAGTGGAGATGGAGGCAGGTAGTCCCTCCGAGTCACTGGCGCAAATGGCACGATGAATGCTCAGTTGCTTGCGTAGTGACCCCCAAATAGTCAAAATTCGTCAGCGGGATGACTTCTGGATCTCCACCTTATTAGACCCTCGCTGCCCTCCCAAAATGGCGGCCTTTTTTACACCCACTGAGAGGGAGGACAAACTGACCTACTACAGAGAGATTCTACGTAGTCAGTTGGCTGATGCCTATCGGCCATATGGTCCATCCACTCACAGGTCTGACGCGGGGGGCCCTCTGCGCTCACCTTCCACTGCCATGGCTGCTGGGGAGGGGAGGGGTGGCAGGAGCAGTACCAGCTCAATCAGCAGCAGCCTGAGTCTACAGTCGCTGATGAGTAGCTTTCTTCACCCGCATAGCAGGTAGACATGGAGCAGGACCTGAACCAGCAGGTGGTGGCATACCTTGACATGGCCATGCCAACAACCATTGAAGATCCGCTGGACGTCTGGGCAGCCAAACTTGATTTATAGCCACAAGTAGCAGAGTTTGCCCTGGAAAAGCTGTCCTGCCCGGCCAGTAGTGTGCCATCAGAGCGTGTGTTTAGTGCGGCCGCGGCCATAGTCACCCCAAGGCGAACTCGTCTGTCCACTAAAAATGTGGAGAGACTAACGTTTGTCAAGATGAATCAGGGATGGATCAGCCAGGATTTCCAGACACCAATGCCAGATGCCTCAGAGTAGATTGACCATGTTGCTACACCAACATTTCTCAATTATGGTTGGTTGTGAAACCCTCTTGGGTTATCAATTAGGGTTATGAAACCCTCTTTGGTACTGCAATTGCCTGCTCCTGGCTCATCCTGTGTCTTTCAGGAACTACTTGCCTCACTGAAGCTTCTGGCCTTGGGCCTCTAATTTTTGGATGTTTAGCAGTAGCTAAATATATGCTTAATGCAAATGTCAACATTGATCTTTAAATGTAAGGGGTTATGAAACCCTCTTGGGTACTGTGAATGCCTGCTCCATACTCATTCTGTGTCTTTCAGGAACTACTTGCCTCCCTGCCCTCAGGCCTTCAATTTTTGGATGTTTAGCAGTAGCTAAATACATGTTTAATGCAAATTTCAACATTCATCTTTAAATGTAAGGGGATTGTAATGAAACCCTCTTGGGTACTGCGAATGACTGCTCCTGACTAATTCTGTGTCTTTCGGGAACTACTTGCCTCCCCGATGCCTCAGGCCTTGGGCCTTCAATTTTTGGATGTTTTGCAGTAGCTAAATACATGCTTAATGCAAATTTCAACATTCATCTTTAAATGTAAGGGGTTGGTTATGAAACCCTCTTGGGTACTGGTCCTGACTGCTCCTGACTCATTATGTGTCTTTCAGGAAATAATTGCCTCCCTGATGCCTCAGGCCTTGGGCCTTCAATTTTTGGAAGTTTAGCAGTAGCTAATACATGCTTAATGCAAATTTCAACTATGATCTTTAAATTCTCGGCGCTCTGCTAGGGCCTTCTCCTACCCCACCGGGGCCGATCCAAGGACCTCACTAAACCATCCAATTGGTAGTAGAGACATGCAATGTGTACAAAGGGCAGGGGCTTAATGAACCCGAGCTTATCACCTGCGCTTAGTTGGGATTCTTCTTTCCTGGCAAATAAGTGCAATCCCTGATCCCTATCGCGAACGGGGTTCAGCGGGTTACCCGCACCTGTCGGTGAAAGATAGACACAAGCTGGTCCGTTCAGTGTAGCACACGTGCAGCCCCGGACATCTGAGGGCATAACACACCTGTTATTGCTCCATCTCGCGAGTGATCGTGCAATGTCAGGGGTTATTTAAGCCTCTTGGGTTCTGCTGATGCCTACTCCTCACTGCTTCTGTGTCTTTCAGGAACTACTTGACTTCATGATGCTTCGGGGCTTGAGCCTTTAATTTTAGGATTTTTGAAATACATACATACATACATGCATAATTTAAATTTCAACATTTATGGTGCAATGTATGGGGTTATTAAACACTCGGGTAGTGTTTTTTTCAAATTTTCTGATAATTATCAAAGTAATAAACTTGAATTTTCCACAATAATAACCATTACAACATTGAACGATTGTTGCGTGCGATTTTTTAAAGTAAACTTTCAAAAAAAAATACGCAGAGGGATGAACTCTGCTTCTTTATTTCATAAAAAATTATTTTATAGAAGAATGTCTTTTGGTGGTCCACCGTCCTGCATTATAGAGTCTTCTGGACTCTTGGATATGCGCTTGTTCTTAAACAAAGGTACAACAACCAAAAATGGCCGGTCAGGGCTATGGAGACGTTGTGCCTACATCTTAAGGCCACATGATGCCTGTGGGTGCTTGTGAGATTAGGTCCTTTGTACCCACACGGCGGGGTCCGGGACACAAATTTTGATTTAAATTTCAAATAAAAAAAATCACACATTTCAATGGTCTCCTCATGCTGCAGCAGACTCCAGGCTGCGTCATTCTGGTAATATATAGAGAGCCCTCGCTGTCCTAAATTTTTGTTAACATTTTTCGTCAAAATTTTTTGTCTTTTTTTATTAGGGATTGTGAAGCTTTGGTGCATACTCATGCATCAGCCAACTTCAGCCTGTGTCATTCAGGCAATATATGGTTTACTGATGGCGCTGCTGGGCCTGGGTCTGGGAATTTCAAATTTTCTCATAGGTAGCACCCGCTATCCAAAAGTCTTCTTCATAAATTTCTACAATTGTTGTGTTTTTTTGGAGGGATTATTAAGCCAACTCCAGACTGTGTCTTTCAGGCAATATATAGGTAGCACCCGCTGTCCTAAATATTCTTAAAATTATTTTAAAAATGGTTGACTTTTCCTTTGGGATTCTGAAGCCCTGTTGTGTACTCCTGCTGCTTCCTGCTACACTCTGTCAGCCCGTTGGTCCTGCGACAGTGTGCTACTCCGCCTCCACATCCTCCACTGTGTCTTAAGCCTCCACTGCCCGGACAAGTCTCAGTGGCCCTTCAGCATACCATGTGTGCAGGTCACGGCGGTGTCACGCTGTTCTTCACATAGTTTGCCTTGGCGAGAAGTCTTGGAAACAATGGCCGGTCAGGGCAATGGAGACGTTGCACCAAATCTCACGGCCACATGAGCCCTGTGGGCGCTTGTTGGATTTGGTCCTTCATACCCACACGCTGGGGTCCGGGACACGCAAAGGTTGTTTTAAATTTCAAATAAAAAAATGATGGCGCTGCAGGGCCTTGGTTTGGGAATTTCAAATTTTCTGATGGGTAGCTATCCAAAATCTTTTTCAAAAATTTCTAAAATTGTGGTATTTTTTTGGGGGGGGGATTGTGAAGCCCTGGTGTGAACTCGTGCATCAGCCAACTCCAGGCTGTGTCATTCAAGCAATATATGGGTTACTGATGACGCTGTGGGGCCTGGGTCTGGGAATTTCAAATTTTTTCGCTATCCAAAATCTTCGGTTTAAATTTCTTAATTCATCTTTTAATCTTAGGGATTGTGAAGGCCTAGTGCCTACTCATGCTGCTGGCAACTCTGGGCTGTGCCATTCATCCACTATATGGTCTCCTCATGCTGCCAACACCTCCATGCTGTGCCATTCAGCCACTTTATGGTGTCCTCATGCTTCAGCCTCATCCAACCTGTGTCATTCAGCCACTATATGGTGTCCTCATGCTGCCAACACCTCCACACTGTGCCATTCAGCCACTATATGGTGTCCTCATGCTGCCAACACCTCCACGCTGTTCCATTCAGCCACTATATGGTCTCCTTATGCTGCCAACACCTCCACGTTGTGTCATTCAGCCACTATATGTGTCCTCATGCTTCAGCCTCATCCAAGCTGTGTCATTCAGCCACTATATGGTCTCCTCATGCTGCCAACTCCTCCACGCTGTGTCATTCAGCCACTATATGGTGTTCTCATGCTTCAGCCTCATCCAAGCTGTTTGCTGCTAACACCTCCACGCTGTGCCATTCAGCCACTATATGGTCTCCTCATGCTGCCAACACCTCCACGCTGTGTCATTCAGTCATTATATGGTCTCCTGACACTGATGCCACACCAGGCTCTGTAATTATGCTGCTGTGCGGCAGTGATTTTAAAAGTGATGCCGGTAATCTGCATGTTATTCTGAATAACAGTATTATTTCACTAACCCAGCACACTCCATATGCGTTTTAGAACACAGTATGAAGGCTAGAAATAGCCTTTTTTAATATAGATTTGCCGCAAAAAAATTCGGAATTAAACAAACTTTATCGGAAAATTCGGCAAATCGGCCAAATCAAATTTTTGAAAAGTTCGCTCATCTCTAGTCACGTCCTCCAAAATTGATCCCCTTTCTCGTTATGTATTCGCAAACTGTGACATCCAGGGCCATAACCTCACCCTTGCCAACATCTATGCGCCCAACAGAGACCAAATCCCTTTCCTCCTCGGAGTCCTGACCGACCTGGAAGAATTTGCTACGGGCCCGATAATTTTAGGGGGTGATCTCAACGTCCCGCTGTTCCCTCAGGTAGACACATCCACTGGCACCTCGGTTCTCTCCCATGGCAATCTCTGGGCTCTGTAGACACTGCCAGAAGGGTCTGTTCACATGATACAAAACGGACAATGTGAACAGAGCTTCAGATTAACTAGCCTTGTTCCCTTCTGTAGCTCCACCCCCTAATGATGTCATCACTAGGGGGCGGAGCTACACGGACCTGTCCGGTACTCGAGGGAAGTAAGCGGACTTCGTCTTCTGTATACACTATATACAGCTATCTATAGATAGCTGTATATAGTGTATACCGCCCAAAGGGTTAACCTACACTGTCCAGCAGTGTAAGTTAACTCTTTCCTTGCTGGGCTTGCGCATAGCGCACAGCTCAGCAAGGGGTTAAGTGAACCAGCAATGTGTATACTGTATACACATTGCAGGCTCACTGTAAGTTCTTGCTGGGCAGTAGATATATGATGTATACCTACGGCTCAGCGTCAGCTGTTCTCCCGGCTCTGTAGCCCTGAGAACAGGTGATCCCGACATTCACATCAGGACGATCGCAGCGGGTGTCAGGAGGAGTGACATCCGCTGGGATCTGTCCCTTACTGCAGGTACTAATACTCCCAACATGGAGCACACTCTGCTCCATGTTGGGAGCTGTAGTACCTGCATTAATAGACAGATTGCAGCGAGTGTAACTTCAGACACCCGCTGCGATCTGCAGGTACTACAGCTCCCAGCATGGAGCAGAGTGTTCTCCTATGGTCCCCTGCACGGCCGTATATATACATGTGACGGATCCATCTGCTGGTTAACCTCTTAGCCCCAATTAGAACATTGTGGTTAACAGACACCTCTCCATTCCATTCGTACGGGTGGTCATCGATCGCCGACCACGAGGCGGCAGCCGTTTTTGGGACCCGAGGAAAAATCAGCAGTGTTCGGTACAAATCCAAAGGAACTAAAAACGGATCCTTTATCTACCAAACACCGGTGGAAGCTGCCGCCCGCCTTCTATTTAGTCATTTAAATGTTTCAATGTGTTTTCTTGTTGTATTCTGGGATGGCGATTGTCTCTGTCCTGGAAGATAATTGGATTTCTTCCCAGTTGTCTGGGGGATAGAGAGGAGGGAGGTATGGGTAAAGTGGGAAGGGCTTATGTTGAAGTCACTGCGATTGGCTACTGTCCACTATGTTTTACAGTCTTCCGTCAGGTCCCCTAGGGGAGTGTCCACCTGGTGGAGACCTGCATAAATACCAGGCAGGTAGCCCCATTAAAGTAATTCCTGTTTGACCCTCAAGACGGAGCTGGTCTCGTTTGTGGGGGGGATTACTATTGGGACAGCGCTTTCGCTATTTCTAGCTATGGAAGGAGTTCGACTGATTTGCTGATTTGTGGCCGCGTTCGTATCTTCCTGTCGGGAGTTGGAGAGTCGGCTGGAACCAACCTGCGTTCCTGGAGAAGGGGATCATTCCAAGCGGCGGCTTCCTCTACCTGTCGGGGAGTGTCGTAACAATACACATATTCCTATTTCTCACAGAGAGCTGCAATTGGCTGGAACCATCTGGCCAATCACAGCTCTGCGTGAAATATCAATGGGTGTATATATACGTGAGTGCAGGGGACCAGAGCGGCCGCCGCATCTATACATTATACAAGAGGATCGCAAGGGACCCCGGCGATCTGTCAATTAGTACAGGTAACTACTACTCCCATCATGGAACAGTGTGTTCCATGCTGGGAGTAGTAGTACTACCTAAAAAAATTTAAAAAAAACACATAAAGCTACATTTTTAGTGCTTTACCCGCTCACATAAATTGATCCCTGTTTAAAAATTTATAAACATTTCATAAAAAAAAGATACATTTCGTTAGATACAGTAGTGATGGAAAAATTGTATCTACTACTGTAGATACAGTATTTATTTATTTTTTATTAGAATTAATTCTTTACATTCGTTTACGGATAACAAATGCATTCGTTATTTACAGCATGCATTCGGTAAATAACGAATGCATTCGTTATTTTGCTATTCGTATTATCGTGGCTATTTGGGAATGTTCAAAATAGTAGGTGGTGGCATACCTTGACATGCCCATGCCAACACACCTTGAAGATCCGCTAGACTTCTGGGCAGCAAAACTTGATTTGTGGCCCCAACTTGCAGAGTTTGCCCTGGAAAAGCTGTCCTGCCCGGCCAGTAGTGTGGCATCAGAGTGGGTGCTTAGTGAGGCGGGGGCCATAGTCACCCCAAGGAGAACTCGTCTGTCTACGAAAAATGTGGAGAGACTGACCTTTGTGAAGATGAATTGGCATGGATTAGCCAGGATTTCCACCAACCAATGCCAGATGCATCAGAGTAGATTGACCATGGTGCTACACCAACACTGCACAAATATGAATAGTGCCAAACAGATTTAAGGCACTGCTCCCCAGTTACAAACATATCAGCCACCTTCATCAACGGGTACTGGTATTGTTACTGGTATTGTCACCCACCGTCACTGGGTCACTTTTAGGACTCCTGATGCTGCCTCCTCCAGGCTGCTTCGTTCAGCCACTATTTTGTTTCCTTATGCTTCGGCCAACTCCAGGCTGTACCATTCAGACACTATATGGGCTCCTAATGCTTTCCCCACCTCCAGGCTGTGTCATCCTGCCAATATATTGATTTCTGATGCTGCTGGTATATTATATATTAAAAAAATTGTTATGTTAGCACTAGCAAACATACATGCTCATTTGAAATTTCAACAATGATCTTTTAATGTTAGGGGTTGGGAAGTAGATATGAGCGAACTTTTCAAAAATTCGATTCAGCCGATTCGTCGAATTTTCCAAAAAAGTTTGCCTAAAGGGGGGATCCAAATATGTGCTGCCTAATATGGGGGAATCTATGTGCTGCGTAAAGGGAGGCTCTAACTATGTGCTGCCTAATATGGGGGAAACTATGTGCTGTCTAAAGGGGGCTAAAGCACGTTATTCCAAACCATATAGGAATAATAGTTGATTTATGCCCTTTATGGATTAAAAAAAGACTCTGCATCAACTATGTAATTTTCCATGGGAGTTTTGCCATGGAATTCCACTCCGGCACGCCACAGTCCAGGTGTTAGTCCCCTTGAAACAACTTTTAAATCACTATCGTGGCCAGAAAGAGTCCCTGTGGGTTTTAAAATTCGCCTGCCCATTGAAGTCAATGGCGGTTCGCCCGGTTCACCGGTTCGTGAAATTTTGCAGAAGTTCGCGTTCGCGGTTCGTGAACCGAAAATTTTATGTTCGACATCACTACTGTTATTCAGAATAACATGCAGATTACCGGCATCGCTTATAGAATCACTGCCGCAGAGCGGCACAATTACATAGCTTGGAGGTGGTATCAGTGTGAGGAGACCATATAGGGGCTGAATGACACAGCGTGCAGGTGTTGGCAGCATGAGGAGACCATATAGTGGCTGAATGGCACAGCATGGAGGTGTTGGCAGCATGAGGACACCATATAGTGGCTGAATGACACAGCGTGAAGTGTTGGTAGCATAAGGAGACCATATAGTGGCTGAATGACACAGCTTGGATGAGGCTGAAGCATGAGGACACCATATGGTGGCTGTATGACACAGCTTGGATTAGGCTGAAGCATGAGGACACCATATAGTGGCTGTATGACACAGCTTGGATGAGGCTGAAGCATGAGGACACCATATAGTGGCTGAATGACACATTGTGGAGGTGTTGGCAGCATGAGAACAGCATATAGTGGCTGAGTGACACAGCGTGGAGGTGTTGGTAGCATGAGGAGAACATATAGTGGCTGAATGGCACAGCGTGGAGGTGTTGGCAGCATGAGGAGACCATATAGTGGCTGAATGGCACAACGTGGAGGTGTTGGCAGCATGAGGACACCATATAGTGGCTGCTTGACACAGCGTGGAGGTGTTGGCAGCATGAGGAGACCATACAGTGGCTGAATGGCACAGCGAGGAGGTGTTGGCAGCATGAGGACACCATATAGTGTCTGAATGACACAGCGTGGAGGTGTTGGCAGCATGAGGAGACCATATAGTGGATGAATCGAACAGTCCGGAGTTGCCAGCAGCATGTGTAGGCACTAAGCCTTCACAATCCCTAAGATAAAAAGATGAATTTAGAAATTGAAACTGAAGATTTTGGATAGCGGGTGCTACCTATGATAACATTTTTATTCCCAGAACCAGGCCCAGCAGCGGCATCAGTAAACCTTATATTGCCTGAAGAAAACAGCCTGGAGTTGGCTGATGCATGAGTACACACCAGGGCTTCACAAACCCTAAAATAAAACACAACAATTTTTTTAAAAGATTTTGGATAGCGGGTGCTAGCCATGATAACATTTTAATTCCCAGACCCAGGCCCAGCAGCGATATCAGTAAACCATATATTGCCTGAATGACACAGCCAGGAGTTTCACATTCAGGGCTTCACAATCCCTAAAATAAAACACAACTATTTTTGAAATTTTTTAAGAAGATTTTGGATAGCGGGTGCTACCTATGATAACATTTTAATTCCCAGACCCAGGCCCAGCAGCGGCATCAGTAAACCATATATTGCCTGAATGACACAGCCTGGAGTTGGTTGAAGCATGAGGAGACCATTGAAATGTGTGAATTTTTTTTTTTTAATTTAAATCAAAGTTTGAGTGTCCCGGACCCTGACATGTGGGTACAAAGGACCAAATCTAACAAGCCCCCAGAGGGCTCATGTGGCCGAGAGATGTAGGCGTAACATCTCCATTGGCCTGACCAGCCATTGTTATCAAGACTTTTCGCCAAGGCAAACCATGTCTGAAGTGCCCTGCAGACATGGTATGCTGAAGGGCCACTGAGACTTGTCCGGGCAGTGGAGGCTTAGGACACAGTGGAGGATGTGGAGGCAGAGTCGCACACTGTCACAGTACCAACGGGCTGACAGAGTGGAGCAGGAAGCAGCATGAGTACACAAGAGGGGTTCACAACCCCTAAAATTAAAAGGTGAACGTTAAAATCTCTATCGAAGATGCATGTTAGGTAGTGCTACCATCCAAAAATTTAAGGCCCAAGCCCAGAAGCATCAGTAAGCCAAGCCATTCCTGAAAAACACAGGAGCTGTCAGGAGCAGTCATCAGCAGTACACCTGAGGGTTTCCTAACCCTTACATTTAGAGATCAATATTGAAATTTGCATTAAGCATGTATTCAGCTACTGCTTAACATCCATGGCCCGAAGCATCAGTGAGGCAAGTAGTTCCTGAAAGACACAGGATGAGTCAGGAGCAGACATTCGCAGTACCCAAGAGGGTTTCATAACCCCTTACATTTAAAGATCAATGTTGAAATTTGCATTAAGCATGTATTTAGCTACTGCTAAATTTCCAAAAATTAAAAGGCACAAGGCCAGAAGCATCAATGAGGCAAGTAGTTCCTGAAAGACACAGGATGAGTCAGGAGCAGGCATTTACAGTACCCAAGAGGGTTTCATAACATTAATTGATAACCCAAGAGGGTTTCATAACCACAATTGTGAAGTGTTGGTATAGCAGCATGGTCAATCTACTCTGAGGCATCTGTCATTGGTGGCTGGAAATCCTGGCTGATCCATGCCTGATTCATTTTCACAAAGGTCAGTCTCTCCCCATTTTTCGAGGACAGATGAGTTCGCCTTGGGGTGACTATGGCCCGGCTGCACTAAACACCCGCTCTGATGGCACACTACTGGCCGGGCAGGACAGCTTTTCCAGGGCAAACTCTGCTATTTGCTGCCATAAATCAAGTTTTGCTGCCCAGAAGTCCAGCTGATCTTCAATGTTTGTTGGCATGGCCATGTCAAGGTATGCCACCATCTGATGGTTCAGGTCCTGCTCCATGTCTACCTGCTGCTGATGAGTTGCTTCACTCATGAAGAAAGCTACTCATCAGCGACTGTAGACTCAGGCTGCTGGTACTGCTCCTGCCACCCCCCCCTCCCAAACAGCCATTGCAGTGTAAGGTGAGCGCAGAGGGCCCCCCAAGTCAGACCTGCGAGTGGATGGACCATGTCGCCGATAGGCATCAGCCAACTGACTACGTAGGATCTCTCTGTATTACGTCAGTTTGTCCTCCCTCTCAGTGGTGTAAAAAAGGTCCCCATTCTGGGACGGTAGCGAGGGTCCAATAAGGTGGAGAGCCAGAAGTCATCCCGCTGACGAATTTTGACAATTCGGGGGATCACTACGCAAGCAACTGAGCATGCATTGTGCCATTTGCACCAGTGACTCGGAGGGACTACCTGCCTCCAACTCCACTGCATACTGTCACGGTGTGTCTGGGTCCTGTGTCTCACCTTCCTCATAACCCTCTAGCTCCTCTTGCTGCTCCTGCTCCTCCTCTCCTGTCAGAGGACTAGAAACACCGGCCATCTCATCCAACCTAAACTGTGCTCCACTCTGCCCCTCATTCTCAAGTTCAGCCCCCACAGGGCTCATGTAGCCTTGAGATGTAGGCGCAACGTCGCCATAGCCGTGACCAGCCATCGTTTCAATCATTTGTTGTAGGAAATGTAGGAGTGGAATTACGTTGTTCATGCCGTAATCCAGGCGACTTACAAATAATGTGGCTGCCTCAAAGGGCCTCAGCAAACGGCAGGTGTCATGTATGAGCTGCCACTGGTTCACATTGAAGTTACACAGGGGAGTACTCCTATCTGCTTGGATCATCAAGAAATCGGTGATGGCTTTTCTTTGTTCGTATAGTCTGTCCAACATATGGAGGGTGGAATTCCAATGTGTGGCAACGTCACAAATAAGACTATGTTGTGGGATACCGTTCTGACACTGCTGCTCAAGGAGGTTGTGCTTTGCGTTGTAAGAGTGGCTGAAGTGCATGAACAGTTTCCTTGACATTGTCAGGATGTCTTGCAAATGGGGTGAAGACTTCAGGAAGTGCGGACAAGATGTTCTTCCGATGTGGAGTAAGCCATACTCGGATTTCTTGACGAATGAATTTTAGCAGTTCCACCCCTGTGTGACTCCGTTCTCCAAGGCAAACCATGTTAAGAACAGCGTGACGCCTCCGTGCCCTAAACACATGGTATGATGAAGGGCCACCGAGATTTGTACGTGCAGTGGAGGCCGAGGACACAGTGGAGGATGAGGAGGCGAAGTCGCACACTGTCACAGGACCAACTGCCTGAGAGCAAGAGCGTTGAGGAGGAAGCGGTGTGACCTGTCCAAGTTGCTGTTGTGGCTGTGCAGGAACCACCTTTACCCAGTGGGCCGTAAAAGACATGTATTGTCCCTGTCCGTAGTTACAGTCGGCGCTGCCGCTCACTTTTTAACACACCGACAGGCTCAAGGACTGGTCCACCTTCTCTTGTACAAACTTATGCAGGACTGGTACTGCCTTATTCGCAAATAAATGACGGCTTGGGACTCTCCACCCTGGCTCGGCACAAGCCATCAATTCTCTGAAAGGTGCAGACTCTGCCACTTGAAAAGGGAGGGACTGCAGCACCAGCAACTTAGACAGGAGCACATTCAACTTCTGCGCCGTTGGATGAGTGGGCGCATACTGTTGTCTCTTGGACATGGCATCGCCGTTGGATTGTTGGTGGAATGGCTGACTAAAAGCGGGAGAAACAGGAGGATCTAGAGCGACAGAAGGAGGGTTTGACACACAGCTCCCTTCGGCTGAGGTGGTGGAGCCTTGGCTGGAGGGAGCGGATGGCCACTGGGTGATGCAGCAGGCTGGACCACTACATCGGAGCCACGGTTCTCCCAGGCCGCTTTATGGTGGCGAAGCATGTGTTGAGGCAGGGCCGTGGTGGCGACATTGGGACCCTGGCCACGCTTCACCTTCTGCCGACATATCTTGCATGTGGCTACGTGAACCTCCTCCGGATGCCTGATGAAAAAATGCCACACCGCCTAGTAGCTGATTTTCCCACCTACAGTCCGCACTAATTGACTGCTACTGGCGCCGTCTCCAGGAATCTGTTCCACTACCTCCCGGAAAAGTAGGCTGCCGCGAAGCAGGTGGTCTCCCCCAGGCACGTTTGACTGCCAACCGTGCTTCCGCCTTGCTGGGTCAGCTGCTGCCTCAAGGGAACCTGCAACTCTCTTCTCCTAATGATGATGAAGCCCCTTCTGCACCCGGGTCCCAATTGCAATCGGCTTCATCAACAGATGTCTGCATGTCACTGATGTCCTCCTCAGGTTCTCCAACAGTGTCTGCTATAGGACCCTGAACCCTGGCAACACCGCCACCCACGTCACTCTCCGCATCACTACTTGGCCGCCTAGCGGAGCAAGCGGCGCATGTCTCCTCCCCTTCTTTGCTGGGCATTAGCTGCTGACTGTCCTCTATTAGATCGTCCTCAGTGAATAGTGGAGCTGAACCCACAGCATAAGATACTTCTCTAGGAGAGGGAACAGCATAGGACAAAGGCAATGGGAGGACAGGGACTGCTTCCGGGCCATGCCAACTGAGGGTGGTGTCTGAGGAACCCACCAACTCTTGACTGGGGGTGTCAAATGTCACTTGTGATAAGGTGGATGAGCGTGTTAACCAATCGACGATGGCAGATGGGTTGCTGGTCGAGACACGACCGCTGGCTGATAACGGGAGCTCAGGCCTCTAGCTGCGACTCCTGCTGCCACTCGCCCCTAGTCTGCTGCCACCTCTGCCTGAAGTATTTGGGCCTCTGCCACTCCTCTGTGCATGTCCTGGCACTTCTCTGCCTGACATACTTAGTGCGTATATTAGAGTATTACAATACGCTTCACTACTCTTTAACCCCTTAAGGACCGGGGTTTTTTCCGTTTTTGCATTTTCGTTTTTTGCTCCTTGCCTTTAAAAAATCACAACTCTTTCAATTTTGCACCTAAAAATCCATATGATGACTTATTTTTTGCGCCACCAATTTTACTTTGTAATGACGTCAGTCATTTTGCCCAAAAATCTACGGTGAAACAGAAAAAAAAATCATTGTGCGACAAAATTGAAAAAAAAAACAGCTGTTTTGTAAATTTTGGGGGCTTCCGTTTCTACGTAGTACATTTTTAGGTAAAAATGACACCTTATCTTTATTCTGTAGGTCCATACGATTAAAATGATACCCTACTTATATAGGTTTGATTTTGTCGGACTTCTGGAAAAAATCATAACTACATGCAGGAAAATTTATAAGTTTAAAATTGTCATCTTCTGACCCCTATAACTTTTTTATTTTTCCGTGTATGGGGCGGTATGAGGGCTCATTTTTTGCGCAGTGATCTGAAGTTTTTAACGGTACCATTATTGCATGGATAGGACTTATTGATTGCTTTTTATTCATTTTTAAATGATATAAAAAGTGACCAAAAATGCACTATTTTGGACTTTGGAAATTTTTTGCGCGCACGCCTTTGACCGAGCAGTTTAATTAATGATATATTTTTATAATTCGGACATTTCCGCACGCGGTGATACCATATATGTTTATTTTTATTTATACTGTGTTTTTTTATTGGAAAAGGGGGGTGATTCAAACTTTTAATAGAGGAGGAGTTAAATGATATTTATACACTTTTTTTTTGCAGTGTTATAGGTCCTATAGGGACCTATAACACTGCACACACTGATCTTCATCATTGATCACTGGTTTCTCATAGGAAACCAGTGATCGACGATTCTGCCGCATGACTGCTCATGCCTGGATCTCAGGCACTGAGCAGTCATTCGGCGATCGGACAGCGAGGAGGCAGGTAGGGACCCTCCTGCTGTCCTGTAAGCTGTTCGGGATGCCGCAATTTGCCGCGGCTATCCCGAACAGCCCACTGAGCTAGCCGGCAACTTTCGATTTCGCTTTTAGCCGCGCGGCTCAGCTCTGAGCGCGCGGCTAAAGGGTTAATAGCGCGCGGCACCACGAACGGCGCTGCGCGCTATTAGAGGCGGGTCCCGGCTTCACTATGACACCGGGCCCGCCGTGATATGACGCGGGGTTACTGTGTAACCCCGCATTATATCAGGAGAGCAGGACCAAGGACGTACCGGTACGTCCTTGGTCCTTAAGGGGTTAAACAGTATTTGTCTAGAACAGCAGCAGGTGATTACTTTTGGCCTTTGTCCTTTCATAGTATGTAGGGTATGTAGGCCCTTGACAGATCAACAGGTACAAAATGGTACACTACTATGATGTAAGTATGCGGTATGCACTGATGAGGGCAGAAAAATGTGCAACAATGTGCAGAAAAACTCCGTATTTTTGTAAAACACCAGCCGGTGAGTACTATTGTTTGGACTTTCACAGTATATATGCCGTCGACAGATTAACAGGTACAAAATGGTACACTACTTGGATGTACGTATGCGGTATGCACTGATGAGGGCGGAAAAATGCGCTACAATGAGCCCAAAAACTCTGCAATTTTTGTAAAACACCAGCCGTTGAGTACTATTGTTTGGAATTTCACAGTATGTAGGCCCTTGACAGATTAACAGGTAGAAAATAGTACACTACTTGGATTTACGTATGCGGTATGCACTGATGAGGGCAGAAAAATGCACAACAATATGCAGAAAAACTCTGTATTTTTGTAAAACACCAGCCAGTGAGTACTATTGTTTGGACTTTCACAATATATAGGCCCTTGACAGATTAACAGGTACAAAATGGTACACTACTTGGATGTATGTATGCTGTATGCACTCATGAGGGCAGAAAAATGTGCAACAGTACGCAGAAAAACTCTGTATTTTTGTAAAACATAAGCTGGTGAGTACTATTGTTTTTACTTTCACACTATATAGGCCCTTGACAGATTAAAAGGTACAAAATGGTACACTTTTTAAGTGTACGTATGTGGTATGCACTGATGAAGGCAGAAAAGTGTGCAACAATACGCAGAAAAACTCAGTATTTTTGTAAAACACCAGCAGGTGATTACTTTTGCCAGGACTTTCCCTGTATCTAGACTTGTTACAGATACAAAATAGTAGACTGCTTTGATGTAGGTATGTGGTATGAGGGCAAACAAATGCACTACAGTCCGCTGAAAAAACGTATTTGTGAACAGCAGCAGGACACAACAGTGCAGCACCACAAAAAAAAAAAACAGGGATTAAACCCTAAATTGCACTCTGTCACAGAGTGTTAAGAATGGTGTGCACTGGTTTTTATATAGTCTACATGCAATTATAAGCAGCAGATGTTTTTTGGAGGAAAATAAGTACAGAATTGCGCTGAAAAATAAGGTGATAAGAGGGTTCATAAAGGTCAGGCAGCTTTTTGATATATAGGAGGCAACAAAAAGCTATCTGCCCCTCTCTGAGGAAATGCTCAATAACGTGAATAGGAGGTTTATATCGTAAGATCCTTCTCAGTGAGAACACCAAAGCACTGCACTTCTGTCTGCCCACAATGCTGAAGTGACTAGCAGTTGCCAGTGGTACGCTGTGGTATAAGCAATTCACGCACAGACGCGCAGGCTGTCTTCTCTCTCTGAGTGCATGGATGAAATGAAGAGAGGCAAGATGGCTGCCGATTATATAGGGCTGTGACATCACAGGGGTCAATGAATACTGACAGGCTGCATCTCGCATGTGATTCAGGGTCATCCCGCCTACCTCCCTTCCCACCGTACTTTCCCACCCTCCCATAATCCCCTGCCCCATGTACTCACATGTCCGCCATTTTAGGTCTCCTTTAGCCTAGAACACTGTAAAATGGAATTTAATGAAGCAATTCTGGCGATATTCGCATTAGTTGAGAATCGAATATTTCATGAAATTCGTAACGAATCCGGGTTCGTCAACTTCGATTCGCTCATCTCTATTGTGAAGCCGTGTTATGTACGCATCCTGCTGCCTGCACTAGGCTGTGTGTTTCAGCAACGTTATGGTTTAGTGATGCTGCTGGGCCTGTGTCTAAAATTTTTTGATGTGTTAGCACTAGCTAACATACATCTTCTATACAGATTTAAACATTAACCCCTTAAGGACCGGGGGGGGTTTTCAGTTTTTGCATTTTCGTTTTTTGCTCCTTGCCTTTAAAAAATCATAACTCTTTCAATTTTGCACCTAAAAATCCATATGATGGCTTATTTTTGAGCCACCAATTCTACTTTGTAATGACGTCAGTCATTGTGCCCAAAAATCTACGGTGAAACGGAAAAATCATTGTGCGACAAAATTGAAAAAAAAACGCAGTTTTGTAACTTTTGGGGGCTTCCGTCTCTACGTAATACATTTTTTGGTAAAAATTACACCTGATATTTATTCTGTAGGTCCATACAGTTAAAATGATACCCTACTTATATAGGTTTGATTTTGTCGTACTTCTGGAAAAAATCATAACTTCATGCAGGAAAATTAATACGTTTAAAATTGTCATTTCTGACCCCTATAACTTTTTTATTTTTCCGTGTATGGGTGGCGGTATGAGGGCTCATTTTTTGCGCCGTGATCTGAAGTTTTTAACGGTACCATTTTTGGATTGATAGGACTTATTGATCGTTTAATTAATTTTTTCATGATATAAAAAGGGACCAAAAATGCACTATTTTGGACTTTGGAATTTTTTTGCGCGCACGCCATTGACCATGTGGTTTAATTAACGATATATTATTATAATTCGGACATTTCCACACGCGACAATACCATATATGTTTATTTTTATTTTTATTTACATTGTGTATTTTTTTATGGGAAAAGGGGGGTGATTCAAACTTTTAATAGGGAAGGGGTTAAATGATATTTATTCACTTTTTTTTTGCAGTGTTATAGCTCCCATAGGGACCTATAACACTGCACACACTGATCTTTATCATTGATCACTGGTTTCTCATAAGAAACCAGTGATCGATGATTCTGCCACTTGACTGCTCATGCCTGGATCTCAGGCACTGAGCAGTCATTCAGCGATCGGACAGCGAGGAGGCAGGTAGGGACCCTCCTGCTGTCCTGTAAGCTGTTCGGGATGCTGCGATTTCGCCGCGGCTATCCCGAACAGCCCACTGAGCTAACCGGCATGGTTTCAGTTTCACTTTAGACGCGGCGTTCAACTTTGAACGCCGCGTCTTAAGGGTTGATAGCGCGCGGCACAGCGATCAAGGCCACGTGCTATTAGCCACGGGTCCCGGCCGTTGTTAGAGGCCAGGCCCGACCCGCTATGATGCGGGGCCACGCCGTGGCCCCGCGTTATAGATCGGAAGCAGACACATGACGTTCCAGTACGTCATGTGTCCTTAAAGGAGTAGTCCAGTGGTGACTCAGTGGTGAGCAACTTATCCCCTGTACGGAGCCCCGACAGCCCGCGGGAAGGGGGCGTGTCGACCTCCGCACGAAGCGGCGGCCGACACGCCCCCTCAATACAACTCTATGGCAGAGCCGAAGCGCTGCCTTCGGCAATCTCCGGCTCTGCCATTGAGATGTATTGAGGGGGCGTGTCGGCCGCCGCTACGTGCGGGGGTCGACACCCGCTATCTGGCCGGAGAGCTGGGGCCCTGTACAGAGGGATCGCAGGGGGCCCCAGCGGTCGGACCCCCCCGCGATCTCAAACTTATACCCTATCCTTAGGATAGGAGATAAGTTTTTCACCACTGGACTACCCCTTTAAGGGGTTAACACAATGTTAGGGGTTGTGAAGTCCTCTTGTAAACTCATGCTGATGCCTGCTCCAGGCTGTGTGTTTCAGGAACTTCTTGGCTTAGTGATGCAGCTGGGCTTTAGCCGTATATTTTTGGATGTTAGCACTAGCTTACATACATGCTAAATTCAGATTTCAACATTGATCTTTAAATCTTAGGGGTTATGAAACCCTCTTGTGCACTCCTGCTGCAGATTGCTCCTGTCTGTGTCATTCAGCAACTACATGTTTTTATTTATTTATTTTTTCTGTTATTCTTTTTTCCAATTTTACATCCAAAGAAATCTACACAAAATAATTAGTAATTATCACAAAGATAAAAGCAATCATTAACATTATTAACATCATACATTGTATATTCCTAGTCACCCTTATGTCTAGATCTTCCTATCTTAGCTTTTTCATATTTTTTTTATTCTTTCCAACAACACTACCCATTGTTTTATATTGGGGGCCCTCACTGCGAACCAAATACTCAAGACTAAATGTTTGCCCAGAATACATAACTTTATTTCATTTAGAGAGCCATACTCAACAAAGTCTCCCAATATTGCTGCTCTAATTGATAGATCAATCAAATTTATTCCCCAAATACTCTAAGATATCCTTCCAAAATATCTTATCTTAGGGCAATCCCATAATAAATGTTCCAAGTTAGCATCATTTAGCATACATTTTGGACAGGATGAATTACTCCTACAGTTCATTTTCCAGAGTTGTACTGGAGAGTAGTAGGACCTGTAAATGAGTTGAAAATGTTTGTTTGAAGAACAGGCTATCACATTTTGGCATATTCTGTCCCAACTACTGTCATCTATTTTACCCACCACTCTTTCTCATTTCTTTCCCAACTCCCCCCATATACTGATTGTAGTCCAGAATACAATCAGGCTTGAGGACCATTGTGGTACCTAGCAGGTGAGCTGCCATTACCATGAATTGTGGTCAGCATAAGAACATCCCTCTTATCCTTATACCTGACCAACAACAGGTTTTCAGGTGTCTGAACAAAATTTAGAGGGAGGCCTCTCTGGTTCTTTCGCACAGTCCCACAAGCAGACGTGGATCTGTTGGCAAGGGATGTGAACAGAGGGATGCTGGTATAAAAGTTGTCCACGTACATGTGGTAACCCTTATCTAGCAATAGGTGCACAAGGTTCCAAACGAGTTTTCCGCTAACACCCTGAGTGGGGGGCATTCTGGGTGTTCAATACGGGAATTTCGTCCCTCATATACTCTAAACTTGTAAGTGTACCCGGAGGTACTTTCACAGAGTTTGCAGAGGTTCACGCTATACTGTGCCCGCTTCGAGGGAATATACTGGCAGAAGAGGGACCCAGCCAATTTTCACTATAAGACCCGGCCATTTTTGAACATCTGACCACTTTCACTTTAAAGGGGTACTCCGGTGCTTACACATCTTATCCCCTATCCAAAGGATAAGGGATAAGATGGCTGATCATGCCCCCTCCCGTAGGCTTGCATTGAGGGGCGGAGCGTGACGTCACACGGGGGCGGAGGCGTGACGTCACATGCCGCCGACCCTGCGGTCGATCGTAATCAGACCCGGAGCGAACACGCTCCGGGCACTGATTACAAAAGGGGTGCCGCGTGCATGATCACGGGCGTCCCCAGCTGCGGGACTCCCCCGATAAGCCATCTTATCCCCTATCCTTTGGATAGGGTATAAGATGTGTAAGCACCGGAGTACCCCTTTAACCCCTTAAGGACCCAGCCATTTTACACCTTAGGACCCAGCCATTTTTGAACATCTGACCACTGTCACTTTAAACATTAATAACTCTGGAATGCTTTTAGTTATCATTCTGATTCCGAGATTGTTTTTTCGTGACATATTCTACTTTAACATAGTGGTAAAATTTTGTGGTAACTTGCATCTTTTCTTGGTGAAAAATCCCAAAATTTGATGAAAAATTTGAAAATTTAGCATTTTTCTAACTTTGAAGCTCTCTGCTTGTAAGGAAAATGGATATTCCAAATATTTTTTTATTTTATTCACATATACAATAAGTCTACTTTATGGTTGCATCATAAAATTGACGTGTTTTTACTTTTGGAAGACACCAGAGGGCTTCAAAGTTCAGCAGCAATTTTCCAATTTTTCACAAAATTTTCAAACTCACTATTTTTCATTGACCAGTTCAGGTTTGAAGTGGATTTGAAGGGACTTCATATTAGAAATACCCCACAAATGACCCCCTTATAAAAACTGCACCCCCCCCCCCCCCAAAGTATTCAAAATTACATTCAGTCAGCATTTTAACCCTTTAGGTGTTTCACAGGAATAGCAGCAAAGTGAAGGAGAAAATTCACGATCTTCATTTTTTACACTCGCATTTTCTTGTAGACCCAATTTTTGAATTTTTACAAGGGGTAAAAGGAGAAAAATTTTACTTGTATTTGTAGCCCAATTTCTCTCGAATAAGCACATACCTCATATGTCTATGTAAAGTGTTCGGCGGGCACAGTAGAGGGCTCAGAAGCGAAGGAGCGACAAGGGGATTTTGGAGAGTACATTTTTCAGAAATGGTTTTTGGGGGGCATGTTGCATTTAGAAAGCCCCTATGGTGCCAGAAAAGAAAAAAAAACACATGGCATACCATTTTGAAAACTAGACCCCTTGAGGAACGTAACAAGGAATTAAGTGAGCCTTAATACCCCACAGGTGTTTCACGACTTTTGCATATGTAAAAAAAAAAAAATAATAATATTTCACTAAAATGTGTGTTTCCCCCCAAATTTCCCATTTTTGCAAGGGTTAATAGCAGAAAATACCCCCCAAAATGTGTAACCCCATCTCTTCTGAGTATGGAGGTACCCCATAAGTTGACGGAGTCATATTTGGCTTTTTGAGAGCAAATTTTGCTCGGGGGCATGTCGCATTTAGGAAGCCCCTATGGTGCCAGGACAGCAAAAAAAAAACACATGGCATACCATTTTGGAAACTAGACCCCTTGAGGAAGGTAAAAAGGGGTACAGTGAGCATTTACCCCCACTGGTGTCTGTCAGATCTTTGGAACAGTGGGCTGTACAAAATTTTTTATTTGCACAGCCCACTGTTCCAAAGATCTGTCAGACACCAGTGGGGTGTAAATTCTCACTGCACCCCTCATTACATTCCGTGAGGGGTGTAGTTTCCAAAATGGGGTCACATGTGGGGTTTTGTTTTTTTGCGTTTGTCAAAACCGCTGTAACAATCAGCCACCCCTGTGCAAATCACCTCAAATGTACATGGTGCACTCTCCCTTCTGGGCCTTGCTGTGTGCCCCCAGAGCACTTTACGCCCACATATGGGGTAGCTCCGTAGTCGGGAGAAACTGCAATACAAATTTTGGGGGGCTTTTTTCCCTTTTACCTCTTGTCAAAATGAAAAGTATAGGGCAACACCAGCATGTTAGTGTAAAAATATTTTTTTTTTACACTAACATGCTGGTGTAGACCCCAACTTCCCCTTTTCATAAGGGGTGAAAGGAGAAAAAGCCCCCCAAAATTTGTTAGGCATTTTCTCCCGAGTACGGCGATACCCCATATGTGACCCTATACTGTTGCCTTGAAATACGACAGGGCTCCAAAGTGAGAGCGCCATGTGCATTTGAGACCTGAATTAGGGATTTGCATAGGGGTGGACTTAGGGGTATTCTACGCCAGCGATTCCCAAACAGGGTGCCTCCAGCTGTTGCAAAACTCCCAGCATGCTTGGACAGTCAACGGCTGTCCGGCAATACTGGGAGTTGTTGTTTTGCAACAGCTGGAGGCATCATTTTGGAAACAGTGGCGTACCAGACGTTTTTCATTTTTATTGGGGAGGGGGGCTGTGTAGGGGTATGTGTATATGTAGTGTTGTTTACTTATTTTATTTTGTGGTAGTGTTTTTAGGGTACAGTCACACGGGCGGGGGATTACAGCGAGTTTCCTGCTGCGAGTTTGAGCTGCCGCGCAAAATTTGCTGCATCGCAAACTTGCAGCATGATACTCACTGTAAGCCCCCTGCCCATGTGAATGTACCCTGTACATTCACAGGGGGGGGAACCTCCAGCTGTTGCAAAACTACAACTCCCAGCATGCATGGTCTATCAGTGCATGCTGGTAGTTATAGTTTTGCAACAGCTGGAGGCACACGGGTTGGGAAACACTGAGTTAGGAAACAGACAATGTTTCCCAACCAGTGTGCCTCCAGTTGTTGCAAAACCACAACTCCCAGCATGCCCAGACAGCCGAAGGGCATATTGGGAGTAGTGGTTACGCAACAGCTGGAGGAGAACAGTTTGGGGACCACTGTGTAGTGGTGTCCAAGCTGTAGCCCTCCAGATGTTGCAAAACTACAACACCAAGGGCTGTCTGGGCATGCTGGGAGTTGTAGTTTACAGGGTCCCATTACAGCAATGCATGTCGCTTTACGGCGACGTGCATTGCTGTAAAGGGCCCGACCGCGGCTGAAGATCCACTGACCTGTCGCCGCCGCCATCTTCATCGCCGGGATCCGGGTCTTCAGGGACGAGGTAAGTACCGGGCCGGTCCCCAGCACTCCCCCGTCCCCTGCCACGTCCTCCGGTCTTCCTCCCGTCCTCTCCGGACTTCCAGGGGCCGGGCAGGGCGGGAGGAAGTAACCGCCCCCCCCTGCGATTGGTCGGTTAACTAACCGACGGATCGCAGGGTATAGGAGGAGGTGGCCGGCTTGCCACCTCGCTCCTATACTTTAGCATGGTCCTGGCTGTCTGTGACAGCCGGGATCATGCAAAATTACCGGGCGGTCGGGTCCCAGAGACCCGATCAGCCCGGTATCGCCGCAGATTGAAGGGGCGATTTCCCTTGCGATTTGCGGCGATCGCCGACATGGGGGTACTATATGGCCCCCCTCGGCGTTTGCTCTGGATGCCTGATGAAGCATTTCAGCAGGCATCCGCTTCCGATCTCTGCCCGGGGCGCGGCAGAGACCGGAGAAACACCAGGACGTACTAGTACGTCCTGGGTCCTTAAAGCCCAGGGTGCCAGGACGTTCTAGTACGTCCTGGGTCCTTAAGAGGTTAAGCATTAATAACTTTGGGATGCTTTTACCTTTCATTCTGATTCTGAGATAGTTTTTTCGTGACATATTCTACTTTATGTTAGTGGTAAAATTTTGTCGATACTTGCATCATTTCTTGGTGAAAAATTTCAAACTTTGATGGAAAAATTTAACATTTTGCATTTTTTTTTACTTGGAGCTCTCTGCTTATAAGGAAAATGAATATTCCAAATAAATTATACATTGATTCACATATACAACATGTCTACTTTATGATTGCATCTTTTGGAAGACATCAGAGGGCTTCAAAGTATAGCAGTAATTTTCGAATTTTTCACAACATTTTCAGAATTTAAATTTTTCAGGGACCAGTTAGAAACATTGAAACATAGAATGTGTCGGCAGATTAGAACCATTTGGCCCATCTAGTCTGCCCAATAATCTGAATACTATGAATAGTCCCTGGCCCTATCGTATATGAAGGATAGCCTTATGCTTATCCCATGCATGTTTAAACTCCTTCACTGTATTTGCAGCGACCACTTCTGCAGGAAAGCTATTCCATGCATCCACTACTCTCTCAGTAAAGTAATACTTCCTGATATTACTTTTAAACCTTTGCCCCTCTAATTTAAAATTATGTCCTCTTGTGGTAGTTTTTCTTCTTTTAAATATGCTCTCCTCATTTACCGTGTTGATTCCCTTTATGCATTTATAAGTCTCTATCATATCCCCTCTGTCTCTTCTTTCTTCCAAGCTATACATGTTAAGGTCCTTTAACCTTTCCTGGTAAGTTTTATCCTGCAATCCATGTATTAGTTTAGTAGCTCTTCTTTGAACTCTCTCTAGAGTATCTATATCCTTCTGGAGATACGGCCTCCAGTACTGCGCACAATACTCCAAATGAGGTCTCACCAGTGTTCTGTACAGCGGCATGAGCACTTCTCTCTTTCTACTGCTTATACCTCTCCCTATACATCCAAGCATTCTGCTAGCGTTTCCTGCTGCTCTATTACATTGTCTTCCTACCTTTAAGTCTTCTGAAATAATTACTCCTAAATCCCTCTCCTCAGATACTGAGGTCAGGACTGTGTCAAATAATCTATATTCTGCTTGAGGGTTTTTACGCCCCAGGTGCATTTTCTTGCACTTATCCACATTAAATTTCAGTTGCCAGAGTTCTGACCATTCTTCTACTTTGCCTAAATCCTTTTCCATTTGGTGTATCCCTCCAGGAACATCAACCCTGTTACATATCTTTGTGTCATCAGCAAAAAGACATACCTTAACATCGAGACCTTCTGTAATATCACTAATGAAGATATTAAACAATATTGGTCCCAGTACAGATCCCTGAGGTATCCCACTGATGACAAGACCTTGCTCTGAATATTCTTCATTGACTACAACCCTCTGTTACTCAGCCACTGCCTAATCCACTCAACAATATTGGAGTCCAAGCTCAATGACTGTAGTTTATTGATAAGTCTTCTATGTGGGACAGTGTCAAAAGCCTTACTAAAATCTAGATATGCGATGTCTACTGCCCCTCCGCCATCTATTATTTTAGTCACCCAGTCAAAAAAATCAATAAGATTTGTTTGACATGATCTCCCTGAAGTAAACTCATGTTTTTTTTTCATCTTGCAATCCATGGGATTTTAGATGTTCCACAATCCTATCCTTTAGTAGGGTTTCCATTAATTTCCCCACTATTGATGTCAGACTTACTGGCCTATAGTTGCTTGATTCCTCCCTACTACCTTTCTTGTGAATGGGCACAACATTTGCTAATTTCCAATCTTCCGGGACGGCTCCTGTTACCATTAATTGGTTAAATAAATATGTTAACGGTTTTGCTCGTTTACCACTAAACTCTTTTAATAATTTTGGGTGTATCCCATCAGGCCCCTGTGATTTATTTGTCTTTACAGAGGAAGAGGTTCTACGTTTCCTTTCTAAAGTGAAGACACATGCATCAAACGATTCCTTAGTTTTCCTCTCTGATGGAGTCCTTTTCCTTCTTTTTCTTCTGTAAAAACTGAACAGAAGTATTCATTAAGGCAGTCGGCTAGCCCCTTATTCTCTTCTACATACCTTCCTTCCTTTGTTTTTAATTTAGTTATTCCTTGTTTTAATTTCCTTTTTTCATTTATATATCTGAAGAATGTCTTATCCCCTTTTTTCACAGACTGAGCTAGTTTTTCTTCTGCCTGTGCTTTAGAAGTTCTTATAACTTGCTTGGCCTCTTTCTGCCTAGTCTTGTAGATTTCCCTATCTTCATTGCTCTGGGTTGTTTTATAATTACTAAATGCTAGTTTTTTGTTTTTTATGATTTTGGCCACTTCTGCTGAGTACACACTGTGGTCTCTTCCTTTTTCTGCTTTTACTGACAAGTTTAGTGCAATTTTCTGTTGCCTTCAATAAAGTGTCTTTTAAGTACTCCCATTTATCCTGAACTCCATGTAATTTGTTCCAGTCTGATGGGGACTCATTTATGACGAATCTCATTTTTGAAAAGTCTTTTTTTCTAAAATCTAAAACTTTTGTTTTTGTGTGGTGTGACTCCTTCACTGTTCTCATATTAAACCACACTGATTGGTGATCACTAGATCCCAAGCTTTCACCAACAATAACATCATAAACCAAATCCCCATTTATGAACACCAAATCCAAAATGGCCTCCTTCCGCGTTGGCTCCTCAACCACTTGTTGTAAAGATAATCCCAGTAGGGAATTTAGTATATCTGTACTCCTGGCATAACTAGCTATTTTGGTTTTCCAGTTTATATCCGGAAGATTGAAGTCTGCCATAATGATAACTTCTCCTTTCATTGTCATTTTAGATATTTCTTCAACTAGTAGATCATCTACTTCTTTAACTTGGCCAGGTGGTCTGTATATCACAACTACACGAGTTACTGCATGATAACCAAACTGCAACATAACCCAAACTGACTTTGCGGTTGCCTCACCAACTTGTCTTAGGTTAGATTTTATGCTATCTTTCACATATTGGGCCACTCCTCCTCCTTTCTTGCCTTCTCTGTCTCTTCTGTATAAAGAGTACCCTGGTATGGATATATCCCAGTCATTCCTTTCATTAAACCATGTCTCAGTAATAGCCACTAAAGCTACATTCTCAGATGCCATTATTGACCCAAGTTCATTGATTTTATTACCTAGACTGCGGGCATTTGTAGACAGGACTCTGAGCTTGTCATTTCTTAACCTCTGGGCTACTGACATGTTCTGGCATTGTTTCGGGGGGCAATTGGACTCATGGATTTTCACTCTTTTGCCCCCTCCCCCCTTCTTAGTTTAAATACTCCTTAGCAATTTCTTGGAATTGTTCACTGAGTACATTTGTTCCTTTGAGAGAAAGATGCAAACCATCTTTTTTGTACAGTTCCATTCTATTCCAAGTAGAGCTATCATGAGACACAAAGCCAAATCCTTGCTCTTGACACCATTTACTAAGCCATAAGTTGCAAACCACCAAAAACCTTTATTCGATTGTGGGTCTACTAATAACGTTAGTGGATAACCACCATTAAGTGAAATAATCAATAGAACTGACCCAAATACATTATATGCTCTATGATCTCCCAAAAACCACACTGTATATACACACAAGAGAAAAAGGAGTCATTTCACCAATTCATATAAATAATATATTTCTTTATTAAGTAGCATTAAAACAAGAGAGGAAACAATCCCCAAGGGGAGAAGAAACAAGTGGCAAAAAACAAAAAGGTGTCACTCCGAGCCCCTCCAGTAACCCTTATAACAATATACAATTATGAAATATTACTGTCCCCAGTAAAGTGCATATGCATAAATCAAGTAACAGGATACCTATATGTGCAATAATGCAAAACAGTACTAAAGTGCAACAGTATTACATAGTAAAAGATAGCACTATCCAGTGTCCCATAAGAAAAGTCAAAAACAGCACCACAAGGTATATATGCAAGATTAGGGGGTATACATACAGAAAATATCCCAAGTAGGGAAGAGGAGATCGGAGCGACACCACTCCAACGCTGGCGTTTCGGCAGGAAAGCCTTTGACGAGGAGTGGTGTGCATCCAGTGGGGGTTACCTTTTATATAGGCATCCACCAATAAACTGCCAGATCCATATAATTATAATTTATCTCACCTGTGTGGCGAGATGTCGGCGTGCGCGCCTCTGGATGCGGGATAACCGCCAGCTTCCGGGTGCCGCGTCACAGACCCGGTCACATGACCGGGTCACCTGACACCACACACACGCAGCCGTGGGTCCCGCAGTCCGGCGCGCGCGCACTACGCCACACATCGTGAAGATAATACAGAGTACTCTATGCTTCCCCTAGGGGCCGGCCCCATTAATAACAAGGAAAGGAACTTGGCTCCTATATCTTGAACAGCAAATTAAAGAGCATTAATAGTATAACAATAAAGATTAAATAAATAATAACAATATTGTTAACATATTGGTGTCCATAATACCTTTAAATATTTTATAGATAAAAATAGTAATGAATGGGTACAAGGATGTAAAAATAGATATAAAACCCCTAAATTAAATTCATATATGTGCAAATATCAAAAGTAAAAAAAAATATATATAATATATAATAAATAAATAAAATAATAATTCATTAGTATTAGAATGATGTGCAATCAGTGTGAGAGTGTGAAGTATAATAAAGTGAAATATAATAAAAAACAAAAAATAATAAAAAATATAATAAAATATTAAAAATATAAAGTGTGAAGTGAATACTATATGCGTATATAATGTGGAATACAATTAGTATATCCATAATTAATAAATAAATAAATACAAAAAATTGGTGATACTTAAAAAACGTGTTAAGAAACTCTGAAAATCATAATGTGCACACATATACTAAGGTGTGCGTGCGCTAGTTACACATAAAATGTATAGCATACACAACACTCTCTCAACCACATCAAAATTAATTAGTGAATAATATATAAAAAGTGAGTGATATAAAAAAAATTGTGTATTAACGTGAATGATAAGATAATGTATAGGTATTAAAAAGGTATTAGAAAAGTGCGAAGTAAACATATATCTATATGTATATGCAATAATACCCCCTTCTCAAAGAGATATATGCATACACATAACATCAATAGTCGTGGGGGAAATAAAATAAAACAAAAATTAGAGAGTACCCATAAGGCCACCAATATGATAGATCATAAAAAAGGGGGTCCGATTAAGGGTCCGACAAGGAAATGGCAGATCAGTAGATCCTATAGATAAAAAAATAATTTTATTAATAAAACATAATTAAAAACAATTTTAAAAACACGAATTTTACCCACTAGGATGGAACATAAGTGGTCAGAGAAAAGGGGAAAAAGGTAACACATCATTCAAACCCGATGGGTGAAGAGTCTTGAGGGTCCATATCCACAGACTTTCTTTCTGTGCCAAAATTTTTGTAATATTCCCCCCTCGAATGCCCAAGTCAACACAATCAATACCTTTCACTTTTAGTATTGTGGGGTCGCATTCATGGTACTCAGCAAAATGACGGGCAATAGGTTTCAAATATTCAATCTCATCACATGAGGCAGCTAAGCGAATGTCCCGCATATGTTCTCGTACACGTACCTTTAAAGGTCTTGTTGTCATACCGATGTAAATTTTAACACATGGGCAAGATGCATAGTATATTACTCCCTTTGTCTGACATGTGATTCTGGGTCTGATCTTGTATTCTCTTGTACCTGCCGAGTTTAAGAAGGAGTCAGCTCGTTGTATATTGGGGCAAGCAACACAGCGGCCACAGGGTGAACATCCACCCTCCTCTTTCCTAACATAGCCAAAGATCCCCGGAGCTGGTGGTGGAGCATATTCGCTTTTCACGAGAATATCCTTCAAATTTCTCGCTCTCCTAGCCGTAATCGTGGGATATGGTGTGACATATTGCTTTAACACTGTATCGGTGGTAAGTAAAGGCCAGTACTTCTCTAGGCATTTCTTCATATTTGTCCATTGAGCATTGTAATTAGTAATAAATCTTACAGGTTGTATGTCATTGCTACCCACCTGAGGCTGTAATAACTGTTGTCATGGAGTATTTGCCGCTCTTCTATAAGCCTTTTTTAAGCTCCTCTTGCTATGGCCCCGTTCGCTAAATCTTCTTCGCAGGTCTCCTGCCTGTTTTTGAAAAGATGTTTCCGAGGAACAAATGCGCCTTTCAGTATTGTCCAACTGGAATTGCATTAATCATATGCTGCGGATTGAAGGAAGACGCATGTAAATAAGCATTTGTAGACGTTGATTTACGATACATATCAGTTTGTATCAAGCCCGATTGATCACGACTCAATGTGATATCCAAGAAATCAATACGTTCACGATGATGGGAATATGTCACATGGATATTCTTTTCATTTCTATTTAGTTTTGCAACAAGTAGTGCGCGTGCGCCGGACTCCGGGACCCACGGCTGCGTGTGTGTGGCGTCAGGTGACCCGGTCATGTGACCGGGTCTGTGACGCGGCACCCGGAAGCTGGCGGTTATCCCGCATCCAGAGGCGTGCGCGCCGACATCTCTCCACACAGGTGAGATAAATTATAATTATATGGATCTGGCAGTTTATTGGTGGATGCCTATATAAAAGATAACCCCCACTGGATGCACACCAATCCTCGTCAAAGGCTTTCCTGCCAAAACGCCAGCGTTGGAGTGGTGTCGCTCCGATCTCCTCTTCCCTACTTGGGCTATTTTCTGTATGTATACCCCCTAATCTTGCATATATACCTTGTGGTGCTGTTTTTGACTTTTCTTATGGGACACTGGATAGTGCTATCTTTTACTATGTAATACTGTTGCACTTTAGTACTGTTTTGCATTATTGCACATATAGGTATCCTGTTACTTGATTTATGCATATGCACTTTACTGGGGACAGTAATATTTCATAATTGTATATTGTTATAAGGGTTACTGGAGGGGCTCGGAGTAACACCTTTTTGTTTTTTGCCACTTGTTTCTTCTCCCCTTGGGGATTGTTTCCTCTCTTGTTTTTATGCTACTTAATAAAGAAATATATTATTTATATGAATTGGTGAAATTACTCCTTTTTCTCTTGTGTGTATAAGCCATAAGTTGAACTCTTTAATGTGCCTCTGCCTATCATGCTGTACGTTATGCACAGGCAGAACTTCAGAAAATGAAACAGTGGATACTAAATCCTGTACATCATTACCAAGTGTGATAAAAGATTCCTTCACCTCTGAAACTTCATTGCAAGCCAGGTCATTTGTCCATAGATGGACAAGAACATCAACTTCCGCTTCCTGCTTTGCTTGCTTAACAATATTAAGAATACGTCTATCTCTTCTAGCAGTAGCTCCTGGGAGACATCTCACAAAACCATTTTCCTTAAGCTCCACACTTCTTATAATTGAATCACCCAGCAACAGATGCTTTCTTTTAGATTTTACTTTATCTTTTTTGTCCTTGGCTGCAGTCTTGTATACATTAGACATAGGAGTCGATGGTTCCACACCTTCTGAGCTTGAGCCAATATCTGTGTTGCCCTTACATTCTGAAAGTGCTGCAAATGAATTACGGAGAGCCACAGACTGTGGGACATGTCTTCTATCCACAACTCCAAGTCTTCCCGAACCAACAGTAACCCATCTGCCATTTCTAGGGATCCTCTGTGGCAGTGGAATTACAGCAGTCCCAGTCTGAGTTTGTTTAACAGATAATTTAAACATCTCAGATTTCAAAAATGCTATTTCCTGCTGCAGTAAGGAGAACTGTCTACAGATCTGACAGCATCCAAACCTCCTAAGAGTGGAACCTGAAATAAATGCACAACAATTCATGCACAGAACCAAGTCTGCCATTTTAAATAGGAGAACATTTCAAAAAATTAAAGAAAAAAGGTAAGAATTTATTTTTGAGTGTAGCCACCTCCAGCCAACCTCCTGACTATCTCCTGCAATATCTCTCCAATGCACTTAGAAACAGCAGCACTTGTATATTGTATGAAGGGCCTTCTTATTAGAAATACCCCACAAATGACCCCATTATAAAAACTGCACCCCTCAAAGTATTCAAAATGACATGCAAAAGGTTTGTTAACACTTTAGGTGTTTCACAGGAATAGCAGCAAATTCAAGTAGAAAATTCAAAATCTTCATTTTTTTACACTGGCATGTTCTTGTAATTTTTACAAGGGGTAAAAGGAGAGAAATCTTCCTAAAATGTGTAACCCAATTCCTCTTGAGTAAGGAAATACCTCATATGTGTATGTCAAGTGTTCGGCGGGCGCAGTAGAGGGCTCTGAAGGGATGGAGCGACAGTGGGATTTTGGAGAGTGAGTTTTTCTGAAATGGTTTTTGGGGGGCATGTTGCATTTAGGAAGCCCCTATGGTGCCAGAACAGCAAAAAAAAAAAAAAGAAAAACACATGGCATACTATTTTGGAAACTACACCCCTCAAGGCACGTAACAAGGGTTCCAGTGAGCCTTAACACCCCAAAGGTGTTTCACGACTTTTTGTTAAAGTTGGATGTGTTAATGATTTTTTTTTTCACTAAAATGCTAGTTTTGCCCCAAATTTTAAATTTTTACAAGGGATGATAGGACAAAATGCCCCCCAAAATTTGTAACCCCATCTCTTCTGAGTATGGAAATACCTCATGTGTGGACGTCAAGTGCTCTGCTGGAGCACTACAATGCTCAGAAGAGGAGTCACATTTGGCTTTCGAAAATTGAATATTGCTGAAATGGTTTTTCGGAAGGCATGTCGCATTTAGGAAGCCCCTATGCTGCCAGAACAGCAAAAAAAAAGAACACATGGCATACTATTTTGGAAACTACACCCCTCAAGGAATGCAATAAGGGTACAGTGAGCCTTAACACCTCACAGGTGTTTGATGACTTTTTGTTCAAGTCGGATGTGTAAATGAAAAAAAAAAAAATTTTCACAAAAATGCTGTTTTTAGGGGTAATAGGAGAAATTGACCCCCACAATTTGTAACCCCATTTCTTCTGAGTATAACCCCATTTCTTCTGAAATACCCAATGTGTGGATGTCAAGTGCTCTGCTGGTGAACTACAATGATCACTACAAGCGCCATTGAGCTTTTGGAGACAGAATTTGGTTGGAATAGAAGTAGTTTACAAAGTCCCCCGTGGTCAGAACAGTGGAACCCCCCCACATGTGACCCCATTTTGGAAACTACACCCCTCACATAATTTAAGAAGGGGTGCAGATCTTTGGAACAGTGGGCTGTGCAAAAGAAAAGTTACATTTTTCATTTTCACGGACCACTGTTTCAAAAATCTGTCAGACACCTGTGGGGCGTAAATGCTCACTGTACCCCTTATTACATTACATGAGGGGTGAAGTTTCCAAAATGGGGTCACATGTGGCCCCCCCCACATGTGACCCCATTTTGTAAACACAGGTGGCCTTCAATTCCAGACAAATTTTCTCTTCAAAATCCCAATGGTGCTCCTTCTCTTCTGAGCATTGTAGTGCACCATCAGAACACTTTACATCCACATATGGGGTATCTTCTTACTCAGAAGAAATGGGTTTACAAATTTTGGGGGCTTTTTCCCCCTATTTTCCCTCGTGAAAATGAAAAATTTAGGGTAATACCAGCATTTTAGTGAAATTTTTTTTTTCATTTTTCCATCCAACTTTGAAGAATTTTCATTAAACACCTGTGGGGTGTTGAGGCTCACTATACCCCTTGTTACGTTCCATGAGGGGTGTAGTTTCCAAAATGGGGTCACATGTGGGTATTTTTTTTTTGCGTTTATGTCAGAACCGCTGTAAAATCAGCCACCCTTGTGCAAATCACCAATTTAGGCTTCAAATGTACATAGTGCACTCTCACTCCTGAGCCTTGTTGTGCACCCGCAGAGCATTTTACGCCCACATATGGGGTATTTCCGTACTGAGGAGAAATTTTGGGGGTCTTTTTTTCCTTTTAACACTTGTGAAAATAACAAGTATGGGGCAACACCAGCATGTTAGTGTAAATTTTTTAATTTTTTTACACTAACAGGCTGGTGTAGCCCCCAACTTTTCTTTTTCATAAGGGGTAAAAGGAGAAAAAGCCCCCCAAAATTTGTAGTGCAATTTCTCCCGAGTACGGAAATACCCCATATGTGGACCTAAACTGTTTCCTTGAAATAAGACAGGGCTCAAAAGTGAGAGATCGCCATGCGCATTTGAGGACTAAATTAGGGATTGCATAGGGGTGGACATAGGGGTATCCTATGCCAGTGATTCCCAAACAGGGTGCCTCCAGCTGTTGCTAAACTCCCAGCATGCCTGGACATTCAGTGGCTGTCCAGAAATGCTGGGAGATGTTGTTTTGCAACAGCTGGGGGCTCGGTTTTGGAAACACTGCCGTACACTAAGTTTTTCATTTTTATTGGGGGGGGGGGGGGGGGACAGTGTGAGGGGGTGTATATGTAGTGTTTTACCCTTTATTATGTGTTAGTGTAGTGTAGTGTTTTTAGGGTATGTTCACACTGGCAGAGGTTTACAGTGAGCTTCCCGCTAGAAATTTGCGCCGTGGCGAAAAATTTGCCGCAGCTAATACTTGAAGCAGGAAATTTACTGTAAACCTGCCCGTGTGAATGTACCCTGTACATTAACATGGGGGGGGGGGCAAAACTTCAGCTGTTTCAAGACTACAACTCCCAGCATGTACTGACAGACCGTGCATGCTGGTAGTTGTAGTTTTGCAACAGCTGGAGGCACACTGGTTGGAAAACCTTCAAGTGTACCTGTCATAGTGCAAAAAAAAAAAAAGAAAAAAAGTGATATGTTACTCAGGACCCAATCCTGATCATGTGCATATAATTTTTATGTGTCTCGGACCTATATATCCAGAGATATAAGCATTTATCTGCTGGTGAGTTACTTTTTCATTGTGCAGGCTGGAGGGGGTGTGTCAGTCTGTCTCCCTCACAGGAGCAAGCCTGGGCAGTCAGCCAATCAGTACTCTCTACTCTGTAACCCTTTCCTCTCTGGTTTTATGCTGTGTCATGTTACACAGAGAAAGATACTTGGAGCTTGCCTGCAGTAATCAGAAGACATGGTGAATTCATAACAGGATAAAATTTATAAATATAAGAATAGATCTTTATAAAAATTAGGGCAAGGATTTTTTAGGTAAAAGTCCCTTATTTGTATGAATACATGTTTTATCTTCTCCTAGTAAGCTGGATGCTAATCAGCATAGCTGTCACTATGTGTGTCATTCATCTTTCACAGACTCCTGAATGTCTGATCAACTTCTTTGTCATTCAGGAGTCCGAGAAAGCTTTGACTATTTCAGCATGCTGGGAGTTGTAGTTTAGTAACAACTGAAGCTGCAGTGTTTGTAAATAACTGTGTTAGAGCAGTGTTGCCTCCAGCTGTTTTAAAACTACAGCTCCCAGCATGTCCACACATCCTTTATGTATAGTTTTGCATACACAATAGAAATCTCCTATACTGGATACCAGTATGCTTTACGGCCGGTATCCAGAATGCTGTAAAATCTAGACTAGTCTGTCTGGCTAAAAGACAGGCGACCCCTAGTGGTGGCTATTTTGAGCTTGAATTTCAGGTGAAAATTTAAATGGGAGTTGTAGTTTTGCAACATCTGGAGGGCTACAGTGTAGAGACCACTGTATAGTGGTCTCAGACTGCAGCCCTTTAGATGTTGCTAGGCAACTTACCAGCTTCCGTCGGATTCAGGGAGCCGTCCTCTTCTGCCGCATGACATGCCGCCCGCGCCGATCACCGCAGCCGATTGCGTCCCGCAGCCTCCACCGATGGGTAAGTGGACTTCTGTGCCCGGTTACCTTCGGTTTCCCCATTCTGCCTCACCTATTGTGGGTGAGCAGTACGGGGAAAACGAAAGTTAACCCCCCCCGCCCCTATCTGCTATTGGTCGTCGCTTTTGACGACCAATAGCAGGGATAGGAGGGGTGGCACCCCTGCCACCTCACTCCTATCCCTTCAGGGGGATCGTAGGTGTCATGGACAACCGCGATCCCCCTTATATTCCGGGTCACCATAGACCATGAATTCACTTGCGATTTGCGCCAATCGCCAACATGGGGGTGTGTGATGGGCATTTGCGCGGGGTGCCTGCGGAATGATATTAGCAGTCACCCCGGTCCGGGGTACAGAAGGCGTATCCATACGCCCTGGGTCCTGTACGGGTTAAAACTGATAAGAGACTCCTCTACCGAGAGGTCCCTGAGGGGTACGTAGGCCTCCAAAAATTTGGCTCCAAAGTGATCTATGACCGGACTCACTTTTTAAAGCTGGTCATAAGCGGGATCACTTTGGGGTGGACATGTCGCATTATCTGCATAATGGAGGCATTTCTGAATGGCCATGAACTGCCTCCGTGCCATGACCATACTGTAAAGTGGGGTCTGGTATAGGATGTCCTATAGGAAGTCCGGGGGTTGAAGGTGTGTGTGTGTGTGGGGGGGGGGGGGGGGTAGTGTGTGTTTGGTGTCAATTTTACATATAAACGGTGTGTGATTAAAAATCACACAGTTATATGGGGGGGGGGGGGGGCGCTGCAGCCAAAAAAAGGGGGGCCCGGGTCACACTGAAAAATGTGTGGCGGACCCTTTAGGAGGTCAGGGGGAATCGCTGGTCGCTGGTGTGGGGGGTCTGATGACCCCCCCCCTGGGCATTTGCACGGGGTGCCTGCTGATCGAAAACAGGTACGCCCTTGGTCCTTAAGTACCAGCGGCCAAGGGAGTATCCATATGCCCGTGGTCCTTAAGGGGTTAAGGACCAGGCAAATTTTCATTTTTTTTTCCTCGTCCCCTTCTTAAAATCATAACGCTTTAAATTTTGCACCTAAAGACCCACATAAGGGCTTGTTTTGTGCGTCATCAATTGTACTTTGCACATATAAAAGAAAAAAGGGGGAGAGGGAGAGACAGATAGGGAGTCCAACTTGTGCTGTTACTCCAGTGGAAACCAGTGCAAGTGAAATAATAAGGTTATGCTAACCTGAGGATGTTTTACACAGAGTACAACATCTAGTAGCGCATATCACCCAAATCCAGTCTAAGGAGCCAGGAGCTGCCCGAGGAGAATCCCGTGTCGGAGATGATCTCTGACCGGTGATGTGAAGCTGAAGGTGATCGGAAAGAACGGGGAAAGGAATCCTCATGTTGGCGCTCACTAGGTAATGTTCTTGAAGAAGAAGGAAGGTATATCTCCGGTAGCAAATTACCGATGTGGACAAGCAAAGTAATACAAACGAAGTGCTGTTTAATAAATTGAATGAAAGTAACGGACTACGCATTGCGAGGGGCAGGACCCCCCTCTTAGACTTGAGGAAGAGGGGGTCCTGCCGCTCGCAACATGTAGTCCGTTACTTTCATTCAATTTATTAAACCACACTTCGTTTTTATTACTTTGCTTGTCCGCATAAGTTATTAAGTTATTTACCACCGGAGATATACCTTTCTTCTGCTTCTACTTCAAGAACATTGCCTAGTGAGCGTCACCACGAGGATCAATTGTACTTTGTAACATGAAAATGAACCAAGAAAAAAAGCAAGGCAAGAAAAAGGAGGTGCACACATAATATATTGCAATACATGTTATTGGATATCAAAAAACACACAATTAAAACCACTTAAAAAAGGGGGCCCAAAACACATAGACCACCCTAAGCCATGGAGAGGGAGCCTCAAACCCCAGGGGTTCCCCCCCCCCGAAAAGGTTAGGTTGAGCCTGCTATTTCTTTGTTGTACTTTGTAATGGCATCAATCATTTCATAAAATCTACCCCCCCCCCCCAAAAAAAAAAAAATGTATATATATTATATATATATTATATTGCCTGAATATGTGGTTGTGCTGCCTACCTCATATTATATATATATTGTGATAAGGTGGCAAGGAATGGGTGTATTTCCTTTGCTCACCCTGAAGATTCTCTCACCTGCTTCTTAAGTAATGAGGCAGCAGGGAAGGGAGGTGTATATAAGATGGAGACTCAGTCTAATCTGTGCTCTCCCTAGGAAACAGCATGTTGCTGTAGGGGGGAGACACTCGGACCCTGTTGAGGAAGCACACAGCTGGAATCTGTGAGTGGTCCAAGAAGTGGTGTGAACTGGGAGTAGCAGGTTGCAGGAGTCATATGTTTAACTGGCTGAGGGTAGCTCACCCGTTAGTAGTCAGGGCATGCTGATATGTGTAGTCAGCGACCAGATGTTTTGTTTTTACCTGCAACCTGTGGAAATAAAGCTGGCAAGGAGACAGACTTGTATGAAGAACTGTGGTCTGCTGTGTTATTGTGAGGAACGTGTCCTGTGGCAAGTGACCAGGACGACCCGAGAGCTAATCCCTGAGACAGTTCGTCACATTTTGGTGGAGGATGCGGGCATGCCGTTGCTAAGGGAAACCAACGAGCAAGTTGGAGAGGAGCCGTTGCTAGGAGCAACCCCCTTCAAGATTGCAAATCGGAGGAGCCCAGCAGAGGAGTTTTCTGGGAAAAAGGACAACATCGGCAGGCCGTTGCTGGGGCAACCCATGTGGGCCACAAACTGTGGTCGCCAGGATGAAGCCGAGGTCCCGTGAGTTGTTGCTGGGCGGAATCCCACTGCGGGTGGACTTGGATTGTTGCCAGAATGTATCTCGGAATATGTCAGAAATAATTCTCTTTGTGAAATCCCACCCGGAGCCTGGTAAGACTGTTCAAATTACCTTTGATACATGTTTTGGGGTAGTAAGCCATATGATGGAGGTATGTGAGGAACTTACAGTTGAAATTGTACCGGACAGAGACTTTCTGTATTTCTGGCAGCTGTGGGATGCCGAGAGTGCACCTGAGAATTTGCACCCAAAGGTTCCGGAAGTAGTGAGGACTGGGGTGTCTCTACTGGACTGTGTGAATGGTGTTGTATATTGTGAACCCATGCAGGCTGATAATGCTTTTCTTGAAACACTTATGTTAATATGTTCTGATGTAAAGAGTACTGTTGCCACCTCTAGCAGGACAAAAGAAAACCTGTGTGAGCTGGAAATAGAAGGAAAAAAGATGATGATTTTGTTAGATCCAAAATGTATAATAAGTCTGGTAAAGACCAGCTGCAGAAAGCCTGACCCTGCTGTAATGTCCATACAAGCCGGTATTTGGGGTTATAAAACAGTTAATGTGTGTATTTCTACTCCCTATGGTACCATAAATCACAAGGTTGCAATAGAGCCTACCTTAGAGTATGAAGTAGTGCTGGGGAAGGATTTTCCGTTTTTTCAGCAGTTGTGGGAAGATTGTTAGGTGATAAGAGCAGGAACACCTGATAGGCTCACAACACTTGATTTGCACCACATAGCAGGGGACAGTAACTCAGCAGAGGCTGAGGATGGGGAGTGTCAGCAGACCCTAGGTATATGTCAGGTGGGAGTGTGCCAGACCACTAGGGGAGCTGAAGAACAGTCCGCGAGTCAAGTTAAAGAGGTGACTGGAATAGAAGCTATGGAGAGGGTTGTGGAAAAACCAAAACTCCGGAAGAGAGTACCGGTGAAGCTGGGGGCTGCGCTTACGGTCACAGACAGAGTCCTAAGTAAGGAGATGGGGCGTCTGAACCAGAGAGAGGTCGTAACCAGGAAGGTCGAACCGCTGGACCAGATATTGTTGCAGACCCAGGAGCCCTAGTAGTTTTTGCTAGGCCATGGAGAGACTGTGACAAGACAAAAGAAAAGTCTGTCAAGAAGCCGAGAGACAGTTCGAGGAACTGTTTGGGAATCACCCGGATTCACTGGTGCCAAGAGCCATTGAAGTTGTTGCTAGGGGCAACAAACTTACCGTCAAGGGATTGCTGTTCCGACGGGAGTGTTTACTGAGACTCTCCAGAGTTGCCAACGTGGTGGGAGAGGAAGAGTGCCAGGTGTCGATGGCACCTGTTGTTGATGATGATGATGCAGAGGCAAAAGTGGCCGCAGCCCCCGAAAAAGGGGGAGACTTCGTCTAGAGATGGAGAATTGCTGGGTCGAGTGTCTGACAGAGGACGTCTCAAGGTCTAACAGCGAGAGTGAGGAGACCGCTGTCAGTAGAAGGTCTCGGAAAAGACGAGGTGGGCTTGGAAAAAAAAACTGGAGCAGATCCAGAATCTGGAAGAATCTCTGTAGATGGTTTCTGTGAAGTTGACGGAGAAAGAAAAAGAGGTACATAGCGTGACAGAGGAGAGGGACAAATTGTTTGCTGACTTTAAGAAAGAGCTAAAAGCGAGGCTTCAGCTGGAAATAGTCATGGAGCACTACAGAAGTGAGTTTGTGGCTCTGCAGGATGAACTGTCCCGCTCCCAGGGTCTTGTGACCAGCAAGAAGAGCGAAGTGGAGAGTCTGGCCAAGCGGATGTCATTCCAGGAATAAGCGAGTCTTCTACATGGTGCATATCAGGCTCTGTGGAGTGATCACAAGGCTAGGCTAGTAGCCATGGAAAAAATTGAAAAAGAGAAGAATGAAATGAAGATGGAAGTTGATGCTCTTGCCAGCAATCTGGAGACAACTTGAGGAGGAAGTCAAGGGGAAGAATGCCCTTGCACATGCTCTTCAATCTGCTCGCCATGACAATGAGTTGCTCCATGAGCAGTATGAGGAGGCCCTGGAACAAGTTGAGACTCTGCAACATGAAAACAAGAATTTGCAACAGGAGATCTCAGATCTATCTGAACAGATTGGTGAGAGTGGAAAATTTATCAATGAGTTAGAGAAGACCAAGAAACAGTTGCTGGATGGTGAGAAGCTCAAGAGTGAGCAGCTGAAATATATAAACCTGGAAGAAGACATGAAGATCTTAAAAGAGAGCCTGGAAGCACAAAACGAAATGCGCAAAAGGTCCCACGTAGCTGCCTTGGTTTTGCTGGGAGCGCCACTCTACGAGCAGGTGGCTGTGCTGGCGGACAATGAACAGTTGAGGAAACAATTGCCGTCTTCGGAAGATACTGTCAGGGACTTCACAGAGTTACTTGACAGTGAGAGGATGAAGTCGGCTAAGCTCCAGTGTAAGCAGCGAAAATGTGAGAAAAAGGAAGAGGACCAGGAAGTTCTAAAAGAGCAGAGACCAAGCTATGGTGAAATTGGCTCAAGAAAGGCTTCTGGGGCAGAAATTACGGGATACAGGGATGCTTTCACTGAAGCCCGGTAAGTCCCCTGAAGCTAGGACTGAGCTGAAACCTGGTGGGAAATCCTCTGAAGTGGAGACTACGGAGAAGTCAGGCAGGAAATCCTCTGAACGAAAAAAAGGGGTATGTGGAGCTCACACTAAGGTACACGAGGTTAATAGAGTTCCTTCACTCAAGGAATATATGGAAAAAATGTAAAAACGGAGAGTTCAGTCCTCAGTGTCTCACCCACATCTGTGAGTTCTTTATATGCACCACTGAGGAAGGGGTCAGGACACTATCCATAGATACCCCGAAACACGTTTGGTATTGCTACAAGTTCACATCTGATGCGGTTCACCTGCATTTTTATTTTGCCTTTTTATTTAAATTTTTTGCCATACCAAGGGATCATATTGGAATGATTGTCAGTCCATTCCTACTACTGTCCGGGACATTGACTAATCAAGGACTATAACTTTACTACTAGAAGGACTATCACTACCAGCAGACCTTTTTGCGATCTATCAGCAGACAACTGTGATTCTGTGATCCAGCGTTAGCCACTGGACTCAACAACTACGCCTGCGTCCTTTTGGCCACTCTGCAACCTCCCGTCCAAAGCCAGGGTGAATTCCAACTTACGGGACATACCGGGATTGAGTGCAACCGAGGTAAGCTAACCTGCAACCAGCTGACTGATTACATCACACGCCGCTGCCTCTACATGCTGCTTACATCGGGTGGTATCCATCTCTATGGCGACGCAAGCATTGTTACCATCTGTTGGCAGCGGTATAAGACTGTGAGAAGAGGCTTGACTCCACCACTGGTTGTCTCCACCTCCAGTCGCAAAGTCACCAACCCGTGGAGATACACATCGAGACCCTGTGAGCATCTGACTAAAGGGCGGTGAGTGGCAGTGTGCCAGATTCCTCTTAAACTGGATATTTACTAGTAGAGATATTCTCTACTTAAAGATACAGTGTCTGCTGGGAATAACAATATTGTATCAAAATCGAACATATCATTTACTCACAGGATCGGAAACAATAGGAAACAGTGAAAAGAATTATCTTAATTGGATTTTGCATTTTTTTTTTTTTCCCAGGACTTTATTTTCACAGGATATTTCATCACAGGACTTTACTATTGGGCAACACCATTATTATTTTTTACATGTTTTGTCCTATGCATTTTTTTTGCAGGTTTTGTATATGATTTTTATATGTAATAATTTGTACAGGGGTGAACCGCAGTAATATATCTGATTACCATCTCTATAAAGAATTGTGTTATAGTATTCTCTTAAGCGAGCCTATTCACCGCAAGGGCCCTGCGGAGGCCAAACATAGATACATTTTATATTAATATTTTAATATTATATATTAAAGGGGTAGTCCAGTGGTGAAAAACGTATCCCCTATCCTAAGAATAGGGGATAAGTTTGAGATCGCGGGGGGTCCGACCGCTTGGGCCCCCTGCAATCTCTCTGTACGGGGGCCAGGCTCTCCGGCCAGATAGCGGGTGTCGACCCCGCACGAAGCGGCAGCCGACACGCCCCCTCAATACATCTCAATGGCAGAGCCGGAGATTGCTGAACGCAGCGCTTCGGCTCTGCCATAGAGTTGTATTGAGGGGGCGTGTCGGCCGCCGCTTCGTGCGGAGGTCGACACGCCCCCTTCCCGCGGGCTGTCGGGGCTCCGTACAGGAGATCGCAGGGGGGCCCCAGCGGTCGGACTCCCCCGTGATCTGCAACTTATCCCCTATCCTTAGGATAGGGGATAAGTTGTTCACCACTGGGTCACATCTGGACTACTCCTTTAAATAGTATATAAATCTGCAACTGGCTTTATTATTTATACCAGATATCCATTACACACTCACATATGTGGGAGAGACACTGAGGACTGATCTCTCCGTTTTTACAGGAAATCCTCTGAACCTGAGCAGACCAAAAATTCTGAAGGTAATGCTGAGGCAGAGAAATCCTCTGAAGCAGAAGCTAAACCAGAGTCAACCTCAAAAGCTGTGAGTAAAGAAAATGGCACAACTGAAGCTACAGGTGAAGAGAAGATTAAGCCTGCAGAGAAGAGTCAAATAATAGTAGTAGAAGCTGATTCTACACAAGAATTTGAAGGAGCCAAAGACTCTGAAGCCAAACCTGAAAGCTGGAAGGGATGAGGTGAAACCATGTGAGAAATCCACTGAAGTCAAGACTGAGGTGAAACCAGGTGGAAAGTCCACTGAAGTCAAAACTGTGGTGGAACCAGGTGGGAAGTCCTCTTAAAGTTGAAACTGAGATGGACCCGTGTCGGAGGTCCTCTGAAGCTACAGAAAACAAGACAGTGGTTGGTGAAGCCACTGAGGCCGAAAGGTTCTCTGAAGCAGAGGCAGAGATCCGGCAAGCCAGAAGAAGGCCAAGGTTGAAAGTAGAGATGAGCGAACTTACAGTAAATTCGATTCGTCACAAACTTCTCGGCTCGGCAGTTGATGACCTTTCCTGCATAAATTAGTTCAGCTTTCAGGTGCTCCGGTTGGCTGGAAAAGGTGGATACAGTCCTAGGAGACTCTTTCCTAGGAATGTATCCACCTTTTCCAGCCCACCGGATGCACCTGAAGGCTAACTAATTTACGCAGGATAAGTCATCAACTGCCGAGCCGAGAAGTTCGTGATGAATCGAATTTACAGTAAGTTCGCTCATCTCTAGTTGGAAGCATCGGTTCTCTCGGTCCTTAATCTCAAGAACTCTGCACACACCAGGGTGAAGAACCTGGTACTGGAGAGGTGTGACAGAGAGACTTGCAATTGGTGGCTGGTAAAAGTCTGGAAGAAAAAAGTCGAGGACTTCAGAGACTGTGGGACAAAAGTTGTCCAAGAGAAAGGAAAGGCAGATGGTTTCTCCCTTTCAAATACATGTGCTCCTTCCTGGTGGTCTGAGCAAAGGGGGGGATATGTGATGAGGTGGCAAGGAAAGGGTGTATTTCCTTTGCTCACCCTGAAGAATCTGTCACCTGCTTCTTAAGTAATGAGGCAGCAGGGAAGGGAGGTGTATATGAGATGGAGACTCAGTCTAAACTGTGCTCTCCCTGGGAAACAGCATGTTGCTGTAGGGGGAGACACTCGGACCCTGTTGAGGAAGCACACAGCTGGAATCTGTGAGTGGTCCAAGAAGTGGTGTGAACTGGGAGTAGCAGGTTGCAGGAGTCATATGTTAAAAGGGGTACTCCGGTGAAAACCTTTTTTCTTTTAAATCAACTGGTGACAGAAAGTTAAACATATTTGTAAATTACTTCTATTAAAAAATCTTAATCCTTCCTGTACTCATTAGCTGCTGAATACTACAGAGGAAATTATTTTCTTTTTGGAATGCTCTCTGCTGACGTTATTATAATAATAATGACACTTTATTTATTGTTGTCCTTAGTGGGATTTGAACCCAAGTCCCCAGAACTGCAAGGCAGCAGTGCTAACCACTGAGCCACCATGCTGCCCTTAGCATACATCTGCTATGCATGGTTGCTAAAATGGACAGAGATGTCAGCAGAGAGCACTGTGCTCGTAATGTCATTAGTGTTCCAAAAAGAAAGGAATTTCCTCTGTAGCATTCAGCAGCTAATAAGTACTGGAAGGATTAAGATTTTTTTAATAGAAGTAATTTACAAATATGTTTAACTTTCTGCCACCAGTTGATTTAAAAGAAAAAAGGTTTTCACTGGTGTACCCCTTTAACTGGCTGAGGGTAGCTCACCAGTTAGTAGTCAGGGCATGCTGATATGTGTAGTCAGCGACCAGACGGTCTAGGACTTTTTGTTCCTGTTTATGTTTTGTTTTTACCTGCAACCTGTGGAAATAAAGCTGGCAAGGAGCCAGACTTGTATTATTGTGAGGAATGTGTCCCGTGGCAAGTGACCAGGACGATCCGAGAGCTAATCCCTGAGACAGTTCATCAAAATATAAATATATATTTTGTGGGATGAAATTGAAAAAAACAAAACAAAAAAAAAATGCCATTTTGTAACTTTTGGGGGCTCCTGTTTCTACACAGTGCAATTTTCAGTAAAAATTACACGTCGTCTTTATTCTGTAGATGCATATGGTCACAAGGATACCCAAATTAGATTTTAATTTAATTTTCCTACTTTAAAAAAGTTATAACTTCATGCACCAAAAATAGTATGTTTAAAATTGTCATCTTCTGACCCCTTTAACTTTTTATTTTTCCACATACAGGGCTAATTTTTTGCACCCTGGTCTATAGTTTTTATTGGTACCATTTTTGTTTTGATGAGACCTTTTGATCGGTTTTTTTTTATGATATGAAGTGACCAAAAAAAATTATTCACAATTTTGGACTCCGGTATTTTTTTTACGTGTACGCCATCGACTGTGTGGTTTAGTTACCCTTATATTTTAATAGTTCGGACATTTACATTAGTTGCGGTACCACACGATTATTTTTTACTACATAATTTGATTTAAAAAAAATTGGAAAAGGGGGCAGAGGGGGATTCCAACTTTTATAAGGGAAGTGGAATTCACTTATTAACTTTTTTTCCAGGCTGGGAGAAGCCCAGGAACAATCGGACGCGAGGAGGTAGGTAAGGGCTCTCCTGCCATCCACTCAGCTAATCAGAATATGCGATGTCCCGATCAGATCCCTTGAGCTACTGGCAGCGATTAACCCACATTTTAATCAACTTTGAATGCGGTGTCTAAAGGATAATGCCGGATCGGCGGTACCCGGCTTTAACCTGTGGGTCCTGGCTTAAAGCGTTCTCCGCTCGTAAGAACAGTTTAACCCCTTAACGACATGCCCCATAAATGTGTGGCAAGTTCTTTGCGCACAGTGCCGTACATTTACGGCGCACTAGAGGGCTCATTAGTGAGTGCACCATGTACATTTGAGGCCTGAACTGGTGATTTGCACACCATTTTGGAAACTGCACCCTCAAAGGAACGTAATAATGGGTGAAGTAGGCCTTAACAACCCCAAGGTGTTTGACGGATTATCGTTAAAGTTGGACGTGAAAATTAAAAGTAATTGTTTTCACTAAATTGCTGATGTAACCCAAAATTGTTATTTTCATAAGGGGTAATAGGAGAAAATGCCCCCCAAAATTTTTAACATTTCTCCTGAGTAAGAAAATACCCCATATGTGGATGTAAAGTGCTCTGTGGGTGCACTACAGGGCTCAGAAGAGAAGGAGGAAAATTTGTTTTTTGGAGAGAGAATTTGGCTGGAATTGAAAGTCATGTGTGTTTACAAAGACCTTTACATTTTTGAAACTACACCCCTCACTAAATGTAATAAGGAGTGCAGTGAGCATTTACACCCCACGTGTCTGACAGATTTTTTGAACAGTGGTCCGTGAAAATGAAAAAAAAAAAAATTCTCATTTGCACAGCCCACTGTTCCAGAGATCTGTCGAATGCCAGTGGGGTGTAAACGCTCATTGTACCCTTGTTACATTCCGTAAGGGGTGTAGTTTCTGAAATGGGGGTCACATGTTGGGGGTTCCATTGTTCTGGCACCATGGGGGCTTCCTAAACGCACATGGCCCCAACTTCCATTCCAATCAAATTATCTCTCCAAAAGCCCAAAGGCGCTCCTTCCCTTGAGCCCTGTAGTGCGCCCACAGAGCACTTTACATCCACATGGGTATTTCCTTACTCAGAAGAAATTGTGTTACAATTTTTTTTTCTCCCATTAACCCTTGTGAAAAAAACATTTGGGTTAACACCAGCATTTTAGTGAAAAAAAAAAAATCATTCTTCAATTTCGTGTCCAACTTTAACGGAAATTCATCAAACACTTGTGGGGTGTTAAGGCTCACTGTACCCCTTGTAACGTTCCTGGAGGGGTGTTGCTTCCAAAATAGTGTGCCTTGTGTTTTTTTTTTTTCCCGCTCTGGCACCATGGGGGCTTCAAAAATGCAACAAGCCCCCTAAAAACCATGATTCCCTGTCCCGAAAGCCACATTTTTCTCGTCTTCTGAGCCCTGTAGTGCGCTCACAGAGCACTTTGCATCCACATATGGGGTATTTTAATACTGGCCATGTGGGGGGGTTCTTTGCTGTCCTGGCACCATGAGGGCTTCCTAAATACGACAATGCCCCCAAAAACCATTTCAGCAAAATTCTCTCTTTAAACCCCCAATGTGGTTCCTTCCCTTCAGAGCCTTCTAGTGCACCCACTAGTACTTTACATCCACATATGCGGTATTTCCATTCTCAAGAGAAATTGAATAAAACATTTTTTTTTTTAGGGGGGGGGGGGCTTTCCCTCATTTTACCCCTTGTAAAAAAGAAAAAAAAATGTAATTAAATATGGGGCTACAAGAACATGTTAATGTAAAAAAATTGAGATTGAGTTTTCTACTCCACTTTGTGGCTATTCCTGTGAAACACCTAGAGGGTTAATCTTTCTGAATGTCATTTTGAGCGGTGCAGTTTCTATAATGGGGTTTTATTGAGGATGTCTTAAAGAAAAGCCCCTCAAATCCACTTCAAACTGAACTGGTCACAAAAAAATACAGATTTAAAATTTTTCGTGAAAATTTGGAAAATTGATCCTAAACTTTGAAGCCCTCTAAGGTCTTCAAAAAATAAAAACCATATGATGCCAATATAAAGTAGACATATTGACCAACATATTGTCTTTAAACTGTGTTTTGTGTCTACAAAAGGCGCAAAAAAGGCCCAAGCAGGGTTTATTTGCGCCTTTTTTGCACCTTTTGGTTTACACATTTCCGCTGATTTCGAGTTGTAATCCACTGATTTTGGCAATACACATGATATGGAAGGGTTTATGAACTGCGCCTTTTTGTGAAAGGGCGCAAAAAAGGAGCAAAGCCACTGAAAAGTCTCTAAAACTACACCAGTCCAGACTTAGCTTAGCGGTTGCATGTGAAGAGTGAAATTTCAGAGAATGTGACCTGCACAAAATTTATCAAATGCTCTGCAACCATTTAATAAATTTGGTGCTCCTAAACATTACCAGTACACAAAAAAAAAAGGTGTAGAAAAATGCTTCACTTACACCTACAATGATAAATGCCGGCCATTGTATATGTGAATTTATATATAATTTATTTTGGCATGTCCATTTTCCTTACCAGCAGAGAGTTTTAAATCTTTAAAATGTTTTAATTTTTCACAAAGAAATGATGGAATGATCAATGAAAATTTATTAAAAAGGAAGAAATTTTCTCCAAAGCCAGGCGCTTCTAAGTTATCTTTATTCCGTCAGGAACGACATAAAAAGTTGGTATAAAAAGCACTTTCAACGCGTTTCTAGCTCTGACTGAGCCCTTCCTTTTTAATTGTCTGTTTTACTACTGCCTGCCGACCTCCTTGGATGATCGGGTTCTCCTGGGCTGCTGACCCACTATTGATACGCTGTTGTAGATGTTATGCTCTGAGCATAACCAACTCTGGTGAGCACATATGTGTTGAATACTTTGCTTTTAATGTTTTTGATAATACACTAGGATCGCGCTTCTCTGTTCTTTTGTCTCCTCAGTACATTAAAGTAGAATATGTCACGAATAGAGATGAGCGAATTTTACAGTAAATTCGATTCGTCACGAACTTCTCGGCTCGGCAGATGACGGCTTATCCTGCATAAATGAGTTCTCCCATGGGCTGGAAAAGGTGGATACAGTCCTAGGACTGCATCCACCTTTTCCAGCCCACCGGAGCACCTGAAAGCTGAACTAATTCATGCAGGATAAGTCATCAACTGCCGAGCCGAGAAGTTCGTGACGAATCGAATTTACTGTAAATTCGCTCATCTCTAGTCACGAACAAACAATCACTGAATCAAATTCATAAGTAAAAGTAACTCAGTTATTAATGCATAAAGTGACAGGTCAGATTTGCAAAAGATGGCTGTGCCCTTAAAGGGGCTCTCCGCTGCCCTGCCTTCCGGAGCTCCACTCACAGCGTCCAGAAGTTTATTACTCCGAAAGCTGTGTGCGGGCTTCCGTGTTCGAGGCCCCCCCCCTCAATGAAAGTCTATGGGAAGAGGGCGTGACAGCGGTCGCTCCCCCTTCCCATAGAATTTCGTTGAGGGGGCGGGTGTGACGTCATGGGGGGGCAGCCTTGAACACGGAAGTAATAAACTTCTGGACGCTGTGAGCAGAGCTCCGAAAGGCAGGGCATTGGAGAACCCCTTTAAGGTCAAAATGGGCTGTATCCTTTAGGGGTTAAACCCCCTTAATGGGACCAGGGCATACAGGTACGCCCTCAGTCCATAAGTACCAGGACTCAAGGGAGTACCTGTAGGCCCTTCATCCTGAACGGGTTAAAAGTATCTAGCAAACAATAAGTCGTCAAAATTTGTTTGTGCTAAACCAGAATTTAAGCTGCAGAAACATTTCTAAAGACAGATCTTTTATTTTATACAAAAAAAACTCTACAAACATTTTAAAGAAACTTTATTTAGAAATGCAGTTATATACATAGAACAATTAAAATTAAATTACTTTGTACAAATATTAAAATATTATTTTCAGCCCCACAGAAATGTCCAGAGTGAAAAACAGAGCAGAGGAAATAAAGCTGTGATTTTTTTTTAAAGAAGGTAACCTCTGCTGCCAGAATGATACAAAGCCCTGTACACCTAACCCATACCCTAAAACAGGCTGGCTACAACACTGCATGTAATGCCTGGTAGACAGTATAGAGGGTAGATTATCATTTTAGTGGGTATCTATTAACATTTCTCAGGTGGTGCTCAGGGCTGTAACTCTCTAAATAAAGTGTAGAAATTCCGTTAACCTGATTATGAGAGGATATTATTCACCACCCAAACAAAAGAACAAAATGAGAACATGAAGGTGGAGATTTATCAAACCCTGTCCAGAGGAAAAGTCCAGATTGCTGCTTTAATTTTTTAGAGGTCTTTTCAAAAATGAAAGAAGCTATCTGATTGGTTGCTATGGACAACTCAGCATCTTTTCCTCTGGACAGGTTTTGATAAATCTCCCCTGAAGACCCCACAATTTAAAGAAAAGTCTTGGTTAAAGTTATATACAAGTTGAGTTACTGTGCAGGTCAGAGAACTGTGCACATGTATTATTTACTGAATATACTGCACATGTGACTGAGAAATAAGCAAACAGATGGGATATTCATTGAGGAAAAATCAACTACATGCAGTATAGGCAGCCAGTTATGAACCTGTCAAGTTAATTTATAGAATGACAAGTCTTCCACTTGTGCCTCATGTGTTTATTATCAATGTGCCATAGAAACAGGTTCTGAACAAAGGTGGCAGAATCACATTGGTTTCACTGTTGTACCCTCGACTGCTAATGATGCATTATGATTATAGTACAGGAAATCAGATAATGCTGACTCTGGATGCTTAACCCCTTACATATCAGGTTCAATAATAACCATGGGGGAGATTTATCAAAACCTGTCCAGAGGAAAAGTTGATGAGTTGCCCATACCACCTAATCAGATTGCTTCTTTCATTTTTGAAAATAACAAGAAAAAGGCAAAGTTGGGCCGTTGGTGGCGCTGGTCCTGGGCAGGAGCTGGCAGGGACTCTGTGGCAGACCCTTGGTGTACTCCCCGCTGTACGGTGTCTCAATGTCTACAGCCTCTGGCTGTAGACATTGAGACACCGTACAGCGGGGAGTACACCGAGGGTCTGCCACAGAGTCCCTGCCAGCTCCTGCCCAGGACCAGCGCCACCAACGGCCCAACTTTGCCTTTTTCTTGTTATTTACACTGCTGGGACATCACCTTTGCTCCAGAGGACCGTGGCTGCAGACCTGAGACATCACCTAAGGCTATCACAGATGTTGTGCTCTCAGCACAACGAAAATAGGTGAGTGTTACAACTTAACTTGTTTTCATCTCACCTATAAACATCCTTCACTAGGGGCGCATATCCCTGTTTTTTTCTTCTACTTTTTCATTTTTGAAAAGGCCTCTGAAAAATAAAGAAGCAATCTGAATTGCTATCTGGTTGCTAAGGGCAACTCCGTAACTTTTCCTCTGGACAGGTTTCGATGAAGCTTTCCCACAGATTCTAGGCAGTTAGGGCTCGTTCACACGGCCATCTGCCCCCATACATGTATGCCCATTCTGCAATCCGTTTGATATTTTTTAAATGGGTTGCAAACTGCTGTAAAATAATCCCATTGATGTCAATGGGATTTTTTTTTACAATCCTTTATCACCAGTTTGCACCCGTTTCCTTCCTGTTCCTTTTTTTGACTGGGAAAAAACATTGCATGCAGTATTTTTTCTCCCGTCAAAAATAACGGAATAGAACCGGATATTAAAAAATTTAACTTTAAAGTTTATGGCAAACGGATGAGCATATAATGTCATCCGTTTGCACCCAGTTTTTAATATCCATTTTTCAACAGTTATTACTTCTGAGCATGCCCAGAAGGAATGAAATCAGCAAACTCTTGGGATAACTACTACTCCCATCATGGAACAGACTTGTTTCCTTGATGGGAGTAGTAGTTTACAGGTTGCGGGAGTCAGGGGAGGCAAGATTAATGCTTGTACTACTACCCCCAACATGGAACAGTCTATTCCATGTTGGGGGTAGTAGTCCAGGGGTTGAGGGATTAATCACACTGGGTCTCACATCTGAGACCCCATGCGATCAAAAGTTATTAACCAGGGGAGTGGGCGGCATGGTCCGCAATCCTGCAATGTATCGTGTGTGTGTGTTTTACTTTCGTTTTCAAATACCCCGCGGGGAGCCCTGAATGGCCGGCACTGAGGGGCCATTCTGGGCTCCCTGCGGGAATTTTAAGGTCATTATTACAAGGATTGTAATGTTGCACTACACTGCGCTGTGTTCCCCGGCTGCCCTGATGCACTGCAGGAGGGCAAGATCTTTAGGTAGCGCAGCAGTGGGCTATATACATAGCTAGCGCAGTGGGTGGCCAGACATATAGCGCTATATGTATAATGTATAATGCACCCCGCTGCGCTAGCTATGTTGTATAATGCCCCCCACTGAGCTAACTATGTATAATGCTCCCCCCAGTGAGCGCATACATAAATCCCTCACAGCGCTATCTGTGAATAGTATACTATCTGCAGCACATCTGCTGGCTGTGAAGTGGGCGGCATTGCGCTGCTTTTCCCAGCCAGCAGCATGATGTGCTGCCGATAGTATACTATTCATAGATGGTGCTGTGAGGGACATATGTGTATAGAAGCGCTGCAGGGGGACAGTTATATATCACTATATATCTGTCCCCCTGCAGCGCTTCTATACACATATGTCCCTCACAGTGCTATCTGTGAATAGTATGCCATCAGCAGCGCATCTGCTGGCCAGGAAGCGGGCGGCATTGCGCTGCCTTTCCCGGCCAGCAGATGTGCTCCAGATAGTATACTATTCACAGACAGCGCTGCAAGGGATTTATGTATGCGCTCGCTGGGGGGACATATGTAAGTGCAGCGGGGAGCATTATACAACACAGCTAGCGCAGCAGGGGGCATTATACATAGCTAGCGCAGCAGGGAGGCATTATAAATATAGCTCAATATGTTTGGCCCCCAGTGTGCTAGCTATTTATATTGCCCACTGCTGCGCTACCTATAGATTTTGCCCTCCTGCAGCTCATAGGGGCAGACGTGGAACGCAGCGCAATGCTTTCCCGGCTGCCAGTGTAGTGCAACATTACAATCCTCGCAAATGACTTTAAAAACATAGCTGAGAGCCCTGAATGGCCCCTCGGCCATTCAGGGCCCCCAGCGGGGTATTTAAAATGGAAGTAAAACATGCACGCGATCTACATCACAGGGTTGCGGAGCATGCCGCCCGCTCCCCTGGTTAATAACTTTTGATCACATTGGGTCTCAGAAGTAAGACCCAGTGCGATTGATCCCTCAGCCCCTGTACTACAACCCACATCATGAAACAGACTTTGTGCCATGATAGGGGTAGTAGTACAAGCACTAATCTAGCCTCCCAGCCGCCTGCAGACTTCCGCAGCAAGGGAACTACTACTCCCATCATGAAAATAAGTCTGTTCCATGATGGGAGTAATAGTAGTCCTGGCTGCAGGAGCCTGCATCAGTTTTTCATCCGTTAGTATCAGCTGTCTAAAAACGGATGCCACTAAATAGCATCCCTTTGCATCACTTTGCACCCGTTAATAGAATGGTCCGTTTAGGAGGCAATAACAGACAAAATCTAGACGGGAGACAACGGCCGTGTGAACCTAGCCTTAGACATACTAGGCTTGGGAGGGTTGTTGCTCATATTCAAAAGCTTCACATCAAAAAGTTTCCATCAGATATTCATAGTTTTTACATGAGAATGAGCCAAGGTTTACACTAGTCACACCAGTTGTGCAAAAGAAAAAAAAAAGTTTACTAGAACATGTAACGGAAAAAATATATATATTTTTTTAAGTTTAAAGGGGTACTCCACTGGAAATCATTTGCTTTTTAATCAACTGGTGCCAGAAAGTTAAACAGATTTGTAAATTACCTCTCTTAAAAATCTTAATCCTTCCAGTACTTATCATCTGCTGTATGCTCCAGAGGATGTTTCTATTCTTTTTTTAATTTCCTTTCTGTCTGACCACAGTGCTCTCTGCTGACAGCTCTGTCCATGTCAGGAACTGTCTGGAGCAGGAGAGGTATGTTTTAGGAATTTGCTCTTATTCTGGACAGTTCCTGACATGGACAGAGGTGTCAGCAGAGAGCACTGTGGTCAGACCAAATACATTTTAAAAGAATAGAAACTTTCTCTGGAGCATACAGCAGCTGGTAAGTACTGGAAGGATTAAGATTTCTTAATAGAAGTAATGTACAAGTCTGTTTAACTTTCTAGCACCAGTTGATTAAAAATATATGTTTTCCAGCAAAGTACCCCTTTAAGGATTAAAGGGTACCTCTCATCAAAAAAACTTGATATATTATAGATTAATGTATGCAGAATAACTTCACAATTGCATGTTATTAAAAAATATGCTTTTTTCTATTTAATTTTCCACTTTGACCACTAGGGGTCTCCCTACCAGTCCTGGCAGCAAGCATTTCAGACTCATGCTGGAGTCCTAAACACTACGAGCTGCCAGTCTGCTTTGTTCACAAAGGAGAACACTCAGAGCTGCCAGCCTGCTTTGTTCACAGCCTGTTTGTCAGTGAACAAAGCAGGCTGGCAGCTCTGAGTGTTTAGGACTCCAGCATGAGTCAGAAATGCATGCTGACAGGACTGATCGGGAAAAATACAATAGAAAGAAGCATATTTTTCATTAACATGCTATTGGAAAGTTATTCAACATTCATTAAACTAAAATATATCAAAAGTTTATTTGATGAGAGGTACCCTTTAATTTAGAAATACCCCTTTCCTGTCTACAATATAAATAAAAAGTACAAAATGAACATAATTGGTATCTCTGTGTCCGTATAACTCTGAACAACATTTATACTGTACAGGGAACCCAAGAAATTATGGCACTTTTTTTTTTCAGTCTACTCAAAAAAAGCATACATTTGGTTTTTCAGTACATTATTACCCAGAAAAAATTAAATAAAAAATAAAATAAAAAATAGGCAGGGATGGACAAAAAAAATGCAGTTCCTAAAAATTCCTGCATTGGTAAGGGGATTAATATGGCACTATAGCCATAGGACTGTGTGGTGTCATATTCATTGATCTATATCAATGTCTTAAAATTATTGAACAAAATGTAGTTATTTATGACAATTAGACAAGATTAGACAAGGTATATTTGTTAGTATCAGACTTTACCGACACTGGTCATAAATCAGCTATGTAGTAAGTGCCAATGATAGTATAGGACACTATTCACTGAAGGCAGCAAACATTTTCACTAGAGAAGAGAGAATTTACAGTAAATTCGATTCGTCACGAACTTCTCGGCTCGGCAGTTGACGGCTTATCCTGCATAAATGAGTTCAGCTTTTAGGTGCTCCCGTGGGCTGGAAAAGGTGGATACAGTCCCAGGAGACTCTTTCCTAGGACTGTATCCACCTTTTCCAGCCCACCGGAGCACCTGAAAGCTGAACTAATTTCTGCAGGATAAGTTATCAACTGCCGAGCCGAGAAGTTCGTGACAAATCAAATTTACTGTAAATTCGCTCATCTCTAATTTTCACTGAAGGGATCAATGACCTTCTGAGTTATTACAAGCCAGGTAGACAGGGCTCAACCTTACAGGGCCGTTTACATAATTATCCCCAATGGGCCTTATGTATCACTGATTCTGGTACTCTTGAATGACTGACAAGCTAAAAGTACATGAAGATGATCCACTGTAGATGAGACTTTATTTTTAATGGTGACAGGACTCTCTTTGTTTAAAGAGAAAAAAAACTGAACAAAACAAAAAAACAACAAAAAGGAGAATATGAATGTGGCACAAATGTAATTTGACCCCCACAGTGCAGTCTCTCAACAGTCATTTTTATATCTGACATAACAGTAAAAAAGGAGGCCACAAAAGCATACAAACATGAGTACACTAACATATACACACCCATACAAGCTCATCCATGTACACTTAAGTGTGCTTGGGACAGAGACATTATGGCAGGTTTATCAAAACCTATGCAGAGGAAAAGCTGACCAGTTCCCCATTGCAACCAGTCAGTCTGCTTCTTTAATTTTTTTTAAAGGCCTCTGAAAATAAAAAGAAGCAATCTGGTTCCTATGGCTAACTACACCACTCCTCCTCTACAAAAGTTTTGAAACATCTCCCCAATTATGTGTTTAAAGCATTAACCTTCATGGCAACATTTTCTGCATATGACTGACACAGCCCCAACCACTGCTCTGTCACTTCCAACCAGACCTTAACCCATTTTCAATTTAGTCTTTGCTGTATAAAACATTACCATCTAGTCTGGTGTGTTGCTGATGTCAAGCACCAAGACTGCAGCTGTGAATAGGCGAGTCCAAATTACCAATAATTTATCCAAGCCTTAACCAGAACATCCGTTACTTAAAAGGGGAAGTATGTTTCAGGCATGTAAAAATTTTACTGCTAACCGGTAGCAATGGGAATGCAAAAATCAGGCTACATATACAGTATGCTGTCTATCATCAAAATAACTTCTCAATTAATAAAGTTGCAAAGCATAAAAATACTTTTTAATACATTGTAAAATTTAAGAGGCACAATCTGTATCCAAGTCATCACTACTTTCATAATTTAGTAGGCAAATGTGGTCTCTAAAATAATTTAAGTCACAGAATGAGTACTTGTAAGAACCAATTGAACAGGTACAGGTTGAACCCCCTAATTGGTGGGAGGGGAGTGGGGCATGTCAAGATCAGAGCTTAAAGGGTCACTCTCATTAAAACTATTTTTTGCTATTGCACTCCTTATGGTAAATGAAAAATATTTCTAATATACTTTGTTTTAAAAAAAATGAAGTTTTCTGTGTTTTATTTGTGCTTAAAAAAGCTCAAGAGCAGATTTTCCCCCAACTCATACACAGACTTTGGACCAAAGTCCAAACACTGGAAGTGCCGCCTGGATTTCCGGGGTGGGGGGGGGGGTGGGGTGGGTGGTGTCCAGACTCATCCAATCATAGCTCCTCTCACACATAACTGCCACATGCTGTTGGGTGGACCCCCCCCCCCCCCAAGCACTCCAGGCGGCACTTCCTGTGTTTGGACTTTGGTCCAAAGTCTGTGCATGAGTTGGGGGAAAATGTGCTCTTGAGCTTTTTTAAGCACAAATAAAACATATAAAACTTCTTTTTTTTTTTAAACAAAGTATATTAGAAATATTTTTCATTTACCATAAGGAGTGCAATAGCAAAAATTTGTTTTAATGAGAGTGCCCATTTAATGGTAGAAAGGATCAACCCTAAAAGGAGTCCCTAATCTATAATCAAACAAAGAATCTTGACAGAGGTGGATGCAGCATAGCACAAAAACAGATATAGTAAAAGCCTCAAATTAAACTCCTAGTCTGACAGGGTAAGCATTATGTATGTCTATAGGTCAAACCTTTGGGAAGGCCATGAAGCATTATCAAAATTTGTAGGGATAAGCGCCAGGTAATGTAAGATCCAGCTCCCATCACACAGGTATTCTTTATATCTGTATATAGTCAATAATATAACACACACACACACACACACACACACACAAAATATAATTGTACACCTCTGCAAGCAAGGCTAGGACAATCTGCTCCCAGTGTTATGCAGCTAGGAACAAAATGTCTGCTCAGTGAGATGGCTAGGTTTGGGGACTTGGGGGTAGGCGATAGAGGAGGCACGAATTGTCAGCTCCAGAGTTCCTGTGAATACAGGAAGTGCAGAGCAGGAAGATTGTTTGGATCCTTCATGTTAGAGGTATTCAAGCTTCTTTTAATAGAGGGATATCTGAAAAAAATTAAATAAAAATAAAGTTATAGAAAAGACTAACGCCACGCAAAAACCATGCATACTGCTATATAAGCAAGATATACAATGCAAATCTAAAAACTAAAGGATGTGAACAAGTAAGAGAGAGAATAGCTACTAGAGACTAAATGCAGAAGCATTACAGCATGATGGTGTCTAAAGACTATGGATCGACCGATATTGATTTTTAAGAGCAGATACCGATAACCTGTGAACTTTCAGGCCCATAGCCGATAACTTATACCGATATTCCGTGCATTTTAATTCCCCCCCCCCCCCAAATATCCTCTGTAAAATGAGGGTGCGTGTGTGTGCGGGTATACCCTGAAACTGTTTCTGGCCCCGCAGAAGCTGCTGCAGATCAATGATTTAAAGCGGGCGCTTTAAATCAATGAACTGCATCAGCTTTTGAGGGGCCAGAGACTGCCGCCGCTCCCCCTACCTGTCCTGGGGGGGTCCTGAGTCCAACCACTGCCGCTGCCCGATTGCCTCCCCCTGTCTATCCTCTGGCCAGAGACTGCCACCGCTGCCCCATTGCCTCCCCCATCCTCGGTTTTATAATTAACTGTTCCCGGGGTCCGCAACACTTCTGGCTCCGGTGGCGTCCGGAGCTGTCATTGTGCGCCGGGCCACTGACTGATGTCGCCTTGAGGACGTCACTAGTCATTGCGCAGCACACAGCCACAGCGCAGGACGCTGCAAGAGCCAGAAGTGGCGCGGACCCCGGGAACAGGTAATTATAAAACCGGGGATGGGGGAGGCAATGGGGCAACGGCGGTGGTGGACTCAGGACAGGCAGGGGGAGAGAAGCGGCAGTTCATTGATTTAAAGCGCCCGCATTATTGGCAAGGTAACAACAAGGTGCCAATAACTTAGAAAATCGTGAATATCGTCCGATAATATCGGCCAAACCGATAATCCCTACTTAAGACTACACAACAGAACTAGCACATTCCAAATTAATTTCCTAAAAAGAAATCTGTGCCACTGCAGACACATGCACACATGTATACCACACACACACAATGTGCTAGGACAAAATCGATTTCAATACTGTGTTCATGCACAGAATGTCCACCTTTTAATACTGTGTATATTTTTAGAGCCTACTTTTTGTTCCAGTTATTCATATAAAAACCTAATATAGCAAATGGAGTGGCAAACATACAAGTTAATTCTACAGCTAACACAAATCTGGCTGCTTAGTAGTTTACTACAATGTTTTCTTATTGAATGCAATAAAATAATATGTAGCAAGTTAATAACCAACAATGTGGGATATTTACTCTTCTACTGATGCTTTGCTGTTGCCCAATTATGTAGCTCCGATAATTTTTTATTAAGTTTCTAATATGTTGCCAACCTCTTTAACCCCTTAAGGACTCAGACAATTTTATTTTTACGTTTTCGTTTTTCCTCCTCGCCTTCAAAAAATAACTATTTTATATTTTCATCGACAGAATAGTATGAGGGCTTGTTTTTTGCGCAACCAGTTGCCTGTTGTAATGCCACTCAATCACTTTACCATAAAATGTATGGGGCAACCGAAAATAATACTATTTGTGTGGGGAAACTAAAAAGAAAACCGCAATTTAGCAAATTTTAATACGAAAATGATACCCATGATAACATACTTTTCTATTACTGTTGCGCTTTAAAAAAAAAAAATATATATATAAAAAAAAATTTGCAACCTTTTTAACCAAATTAGTACGTTTAAATCCCCCTATTTTGAAGACCTATAACTTTTTCATGTTTCTGTATAAGCGGTGGTATGAGGGCTCATTTTTTGCGCCGTGATCTGTACGTTTTATTAATACCATATTTGCTTATAGAAAACTTTTAATAAATTTTTTGGGGGGAATAAAATTTTATTTAAAAAAAAAGCAGCAATTTTGGACTTTTTTTTACGTTAACGTCGTTCACCCTACGAATCATTAACATTATATTTTAATAGTTCGGATATTTACGCACACGGCGATACCAAACATTTATATCATTTTTTTTCTTTTTTACACTTTTTGGGGGTGAAATAGGGAAAATGGGACAATTTACGTTTTTATTAGGGGAGGGGTTTTTCGAATGTTTTTTACATTTTTTTAAAAACCTTTTCTTACTTTTATTTTTACACTTTAAAGGGGTACTCCGCACCCCTAGACATCTTATCCCCTATCCAAAGGATAGGGGATGAGATGTCAGATCGCCGAGGTCCCGCTGATGGGGACGCCTGGGATCTCGGCAGCAGCACCCACCTGTACGGCTTTCACCTCACACCGGCAATGCTGGAGGCTTCGGGTCCCGACCACAATGGCGGAAGAGCGTGACTCCGCCCCGTGTGACATCACGCCCCCTCAATGCAAGTCTATGGGAGGGGGAGTGATGGACCGCCCATAGGCTTGCATTGAGGGGGCAGGGAGTGACGTCACACGGGGCGGAGTCGTGACGTCACGCTCGTCCGCCATTGTAGTCGGGACCCGAAGCTTCCAGCGTTGCAAGTGTGCGGTGAAAGCCGTACAGGAGGGTGCTGCTGCCGAGATCCCGGGCGTCCCCAGCAGCGGGACCCCGGCGATCTGACATCTCATCCTCTATCCTTTGGATAGGCGATAAGATGTCTAGGGGTGCAGAGTACCCCTTTAATAGTCCCCATAGGGGACTATTTATAGCAATCATTCGATTGCTCATTCTGTTCAGTGCTATGCATAGGACATAGCACTGATCGGTGTTAATCGGTCATGTTCTGCTCTGGTCTGCTCAATCTCAAACCAGAGCAGAAGACCCGTGGAAGGCAGCAGAGGCAGGTGAGGGGACCTCCGTCTCCCGTTCTGGATGATCGGATCGCCGCGGCAGCGCTGCGGGCAATCAGATCATCCATTTTAAGTGACAGCAGCACTGCAGATGCCGTGATCTGTATTGATCACGGCATCTGAGGGGGTTAATGGCAGACATCAGCGCGATCGCTGCTTTGGGCAAGCAGGGCTAAGTGCCTGAAGAATTCACATGACGGGGCAATCAGTCTTGCCCCATCACTAAACTCCTTTAGACCGCAGCTGTATGCTGCAACCTAAAGAGAGCTGGACAGGGAATGCTGTAGTGCTCTCAGGAGGGGCAGCCAGTAACAGGGAAACCCTCACCTATCCACCTCTCTGGCTGCTCGTGCCTCCATTGCTCAGGCCTGGCCTTTTGATCGCCAATGTGCAGCCTCCACGGCTGAGTGCAGAGCTGAGCAATGACTATGGCAACAAAACACCGGCACATCCGAGAGTCACCGGAGGGAACAGGGAGACTGGCTCAGGGGAGGCTGGGTGAGCTGGGAGAGGAGGGGGTGATAGAACCATATAGGGCTGTATGTGGGTATAGGTGGTGTGCTGGAGAGGAGTAGATGTTTTATCCTGCTGGAAAACCCCTTTAACTCGTTCATGGTCCCCAATCCCGTTTTTTTTTTTTTAAATCAGATTAATCAAACATATATCGGCAGACTGATCAATTATGACAGTTATATAGTTCATAATGTTGAAAAATGACCAGAGTCCATCAAGTTCAATCTATATCCCTAATGAGTCCCTACCGAGTTGATACAGAGGAAGGCAAAAAACCTCATACTAGCAGTAAAAATTTCTTCCCGACTCCAAATATGGCAGTCAGACAAAAATCCCTGGATCAACGTTCTGTCCCTATAAATCTAGTATACATAACCAGCGATGTTATTACTCAAAAAATGCATCCAGACCCCTTTTGAACTCTTTTACAGAGATAACCATGACCACCTCCTCCGGGAGAGAATGCCACAATCTCACTGCTCTTACAGTTTTTACAGCTGGTGTAAAAACCTTCTTACTACAAGACGTTAAGGATGCCCCCCTTTTTATAGATACAGTCCTGGGTATAAATAGATCATGGGAGAGATCTCTGTAAGGTCCCCCGATATATTTACACAGTTATTAGGTCTCCCCTAAGCCTTCTTTTTTCTAAACTAAATAACCCCAATTCTGATAATCTTTCTGGGTACTGTAGTCCTCCCATTCCCCATATTACTCAACACTGATAGATGTAAGGTAATGCACATGGGGAGGAAAAATCCGGCCTGGGATTATGTATTAAATGGGAGCACACTAGGGACGACGGACACGGAAAAGGACTTGGGAGTTTTAGTTAACAGTAAATTTAGCTGTAATGACCAGTGTCTGGCAGCTGCTGCCAAGGCTAATAAAATCATTGGGTGCATAAATAGGGGCATAGATGCCCACGACAAGGAAATAATTCTACTGCTGTACAAATCACTAGTCAGACCACACATGGAATACTGTGTACAGTACTGGGCACAAGTTTACAAGAAATATATAGTGGAGCTGGAGAGGATTCAAAGACGGGCAACCAGGGTAATACAGGGAATGGGAGGACTACAGTACACAGAAAGATTATCAGAATTAGGGTTATTTAGTTAAGAAAAAGAAGGTTTAGGGGAGACCTAATAACTATGTATAAATATATCAGGGGGCAGTACAGAGATCTCTCCCATGATCTATTTATACCCAGGACTGTATCTATAACAAGGGAGTATCCTCTATGTTTGGAGGAAAGAAGGTTTCTACACCAGCACAGAAGGGAGTTCTTTACTGTAAGAGCAGTGAGACTGTGGAATTCTCTCCCGGAGGAGGTGGTCATGGGGAACTCTAAAAGAATTTAAAAAGGGGTCTAGATGCATTTTTGGAGAGTAAGAACATTGCTGGTTATGTATATTAGAATTATAGGGACAGAACGTTGATCCAGGGATTTATTCTGACTGTCGGGAAGGAATTTTTTTAACCTCTATTATGAGGGTTTTTTGCTAGAGATGAGCGAACTTACAGTAAATTCGATTCGTCACAAACTTCTCGGCTCGGCAGTTTATGACTTATCCTGCGTAAATTAGTTCAGCCTTCAGGTGCTCCGGTGGGCGGGAAAAGGTGGATACATTCCTAGGAAAGAGTCTCCCAGGACTGTATCCACCTTTTCCAGCCCACCGGAGCACCTGAAAGCTGAACTAATTTATGCAGGAAAAGTCATCAACTGCAGAGCCGAGAAGTTCGTGACGAATCGAATGTACTGTAAGTTCGCTCATCTCTATTTTTTTGCCTTCCTCTGGATTAACTCAGTAGGGACTCGTTAGGGATATAGGTTGAATGTGATGTACTCTGGGTTTTTTCAATCTTATGAACTATGTTACTCAGGTTGCCCATATTTGAACCCTCTCCAGCTCCACTATACCTTTGTTGTACACTGGTGCCCAGTACTGTACACAGTATTCTATGTGCGTTCTGACTAGGGATTTGTACAGTGGAAGAATTCATTGTTTGTCATGGGCATCTACGTCCCTATTGATGCACCCCATGATTTTATTTGCCTTAGCAGCAGCTGCCCGGCACTGGTCACTATAGCTAAATTTACTATTAACTAAGGGTGCATGCACACCACGTTTTTGCTATCCAGTTCCCGTATACGGTTTTCCTTCAAAAACCGTACTAAAACATTTAGAAAACCGGATGTATTGACTTAACATTGCAAACCGTATTGCAAACGCATCATACGGTTATGTCCGTTTGGCGACTTTTACGGTTGGGCCCGGTTTTTCAGCCGTGTTCGCAACCGGAGTATACAGCGTTTTTAGGTCCAGTTGACCAACCGTATCCTAACCGGATATGTTTTTATTAACATGGAAGTCAATTAGAACCGGACTAAACCATATGAGTGTACGGTTGCAACCGTTTTAATCCCTCCGTTTTTATTATTGCACATGCGTAATGCAAGTCGAAAACACCACCCACCTTCTAGAATGTTCTTTCTGGAAAAACTTTATTTAAAAACAAGGCGAACATTGACAGACGTATTCGTTTTTTTTAGGGTGAAAACGGATACAACCGGATTAAAACGTACATCACTATTCAAACCGTATACAGTTTCAAACCGGATATAGTTTGATCTATGTGCACACGGTTTAATACCATTGAGACCGGTTTTGCCTATCCGTTTACCAAAAACCTGATACGGGAACTGGATAGCAAAAACATGGTGCGCATGCACCCCAAGACTCCCAAATCCTTTTTTCACACCAGTCGTCCCAAGTGTGCTCCCATTTAACACATAATCCCATCTCAGATTTTTCTTCCCCATGTGCATAACCATACATTTATCAGTGTTGAACCTCATGTGCCACTTCCCAGCCCCAACCTCCAACCTATCCAGATCCATTTGTAATAGAGAGCGGTTCTCTATTGTGCTTACCACTTTACAGAATTTAGTATCATCTGCATAGTTTGCTACTTTACTATGCAGCTCCTCTACAAGGTCATTAATATATTAAATAGAACAGGACCCAAGACTGACCCCTGTGGTAACCCACTAGTAACAGTCACCCGATCAGAATAAGTACCATTAATAACCACCCTCTATTTCCTATCACTGAGCCAGTTACTTACCCACGTGCACACATTTTCCCTCAGCCCAATCCTTCTCATTTTATGCACCAATCTTGTGTGGCACTGTATCATCTTCTTTGGAAAAATCCAGATATACGACATCGAGCGATTCCCCCTGGTCCAGTCTGGAGCTCACCTCCTCATAAAAGCTGATCAGGTTAGTTTGACAGGACCTATCCCTCATAAAGCCATGCTGATATGGAGTCATACATTTATTTTTTATCAAGATACACCAAAATTGCATCCCTTAAAAAACCCTCAAACAATTTACATACAACGGAGGTTAAACTAACAGGCCAAGAATTCCTGGGGTCACCCTTTGACCCCTTTTTAAATATTGGCACCATATTTGCCATGCGCCAGTCCTGGGGAACAGTCCCTGTTACTATATGTCCCAGAATATTAAAAATAGGGGTTTGTCTATTACTTAATTCCTTTAAAACATGGGGGTGAGTGCCATCTGGACCTGGTGATTTCTCGATTTTGATTTTTTGTAGTTCACTGTACTTCTTCCTGGGTTAGACAGGTGACCTATACTGGGGAGTTTATCTTATCTCGCTGTATTTCACGTGGTATTTGATTTTCCTCGGTGAATAAAGTGGAGAAGAATTTGTTTAATATATTCGCTTTTTCCTGATCCCCATCTATATTTCTTCCTCATCATTTTCTAAAGGGCCTACACTTTCATTTTTGACCTTTTTGCTATTTATATAGTTAAAGAACATTTTAGGGTTAGTTTTACACTCTTTGGCAATGAGTCTTTTTTTGTGGCTTTTATTAGTCCTTTTTACATATTTTACATTTTTCTCTATAGCTTTTTAACGCTTCTTCACTGTCATCCTGTTTTAGTATAATTGCTTTTTTTTTGTCATTTATTGCCCTCTTAATATTTTTATTCATCCATATTGGATTTCTTTTATTCCTAACCTTTTATTGCCATGAGGTATATACATCTTAAAGTGAGAATTTAAGATATTTTTAAATGTCTCCCATTTAGTGTCAGTATGGTTGTTTTTGAGGACATTATCCCATTTTATATTGCTAAGGGCTTCTCTGAGTTTATCAAACTTTGCCTTTCTAAAGTTCATTGTTTTTGTGGGCTCTCGCGAGATTCCTTTATTGAAAGACAAATTATAATTATATTATGATCACTATTTCCTAGGTGTCCTTCTACTTGCACATTAGTTACTCTATCAGGTCTGTTGGTTAATGATAAGTCCAGTAGGGCGCCCCCTCTGGTCGGGCCCTGCACCATTTGGGACAGATAATTGTCTTTAGCTGTAGTCAGAAACCGGTTTCCTTTATGAGATTCACAGTTCTCAGTCTCCCAGTTTATATCAGGATAGTTAAAGTCCCCCATTATGATCACGTAATTTTTATTTTCTACCTTGTTTATTTGCTTCAGTAATTGATCTTCTGCCTCTTCCATTATGTTTGGTGGCTTATAGCAAACCCCTATCAGAATTTTTTTTATTTTTATCTCCATTTATTTCTACCCATAGTGACTCCACATTATCGTTTCCCTCCGTATATCCTCCCACAGTGCGGCCTTCAGACTGGACTTTACATAAAGACAAACGCCTCCCCCTTTCAGTTTTGTCTGATCCTTCCTGAATAGACTATAACCCTGTATGTTGACCGCCCAGTCAAGGCTATCGTCCAACCAAGTCTCTTTTATACCCACTATGTCAATTCTCCTCAGACATCAACCACTCCAGTTTGTCAGTTTTATTGGACAGACTTCTGGCATTAGTCAACATGCATTTCAATGGTGTATGTTTTTTTTCCCTATGAAGCCTATCCCTATTAACTATTCTAACCCCTCCCTCTTCTCCACCCCCCAGGTTCATTAATAAATCCCCCCTCTTTATCTACACTCTCTTTCCCCTTTATGCTGTAGGTTCCCTCCCCCCAGTCCCAGTCCCTAGTTTAAACACTCCTCCCCCTACGACACAGCCGGCATCCGACAGAGGAGTCGACCCAGTTCTCCATGAACCCAAACCCCTCCTTCCTACACCAGCTTTGGTCTTGGAAACTTTAGTTTGTAACTGGATTGAACACTGGCTCATGGATCATCCATACCCAGAGAGTGGTGGTCAATAATTCGTACTCTGATTGGTCCACGGTTATTAGTGGTGTACCCCAAGGTTCTGTACTGGGCCCACTGTTTAATTTATTAATCAATGATATAGAGGATGGTATTAACAGCTCTGTTTCTATCTTTGCAGATGACACCAAGCTTTGTAGCACGGTACAGTTTATAGAGGATGTGCATAAGTTACAAGATGACTTGGATAGACTAAGTGTCTGGGCATCCACTTGGCAAATGAGGTTCAATGTAAAGTTATGCATCTGGGTACTAATAACATGCATGCGTCGTATGTCTTAGGGGGGGGGGGGGATTAAACTGGCAGAGTCAATGGTAGAGAAGGATCTGGGTGTACTTTTAGATCACAGACTACAGAATAGCATGCAATGTCAGGCTGCTGCTTCCAAAGCCAGCAGGATATTGTCATGTATCAAAAGAGGCATGGACTCAAGGGACAGGGACAGAATACTCCCCTTTATAAAGCATTGGTACGGCCTCACCTGGAATATGCTGTTCAGTTTTGGTCGCCAGTCCATAAAAGGGACACTGTGGAGCTGGAAAGGGTGCAGAGATGTGCGACTAAACTAATATGGGGCATGGAACATTTTAGCTATGAGGAACGATTAAAGGAGTTACAATTGTTTAGTCTCGAGAAGAGACGTTCAAGGGAGGATATGATAAACGTATACAAGTATATAAATGGCCCATACAAAAAATATGGAGAAAAACTGTTCCAGGTTAATCCCCCCCAAAGGACGAGGGGGCACTCCCTCCATCTGGAGAAGAAAAGGTTTAGTCTAAAGGGGCGACACGCCTCCTTTACCATAAGAACTGTGAATTTATGGAACAGTCTACCTCAGGAACTAGTCACAGCAGGAATAAATAATAGCTTTAAAACAGGGTTAGATACATTCCTGGAACAAAATAACATTAATGCTTATGCAGAATTATAAAACAACATCCCTTCCCCTTATCCCCTTACACCCTTCCCTTCAATTTCCTGGTTGACCTTGATGGACGTATGTCTTTTTTCAACCATACTAACTATGCAACTATGCTATGTAGCTTCTGAGACTTTTTTTCCCCCTAATCTCCTGCTGCCTCTCTGGTGTGGCTCGTGGTACAGGTAATATTTCAGAAAATATTACCTCGAAGGCCCGTACCTTAAGCTTGCAGCCTAAGTCCCTGAAATAATTTTTAAAGGACACACCACCTACCTCTTACTTTTTCATTGGTGCCAATATGTAACATGACTGCTGGGTCCTCTCCAGCCCCACCCAGCAACCTGTCAACCCGATCTGCGATGTGCCAAACTCGAGCGCCAGGAAGACAACAAACTGTTCTACGATCCCGGTCTTTGTGACAGATCGCCCCGTCTGTCCCCCTAATAATTGAGTCTCCCACTACCAGTACCTGTCTGGCCTGCCCTGCCCTCCTCCTTCCCTCCTTACTGGAGCAGACACCCCCCTGGCAGTTCGAGGCAGAGTTCTGCTTCAGTACTGCTAGCTCTGAAATGGCATCCCCCTCATCTGCCAACTGGGCAAACTTGTTGGGGTGTGCCAAATCAGGACTAGCCTCCCTGACACTTTTCCCTCCCGTTTTCTAACTGTAACTCAGCTAGCTGACTGACTGTCCTGCACCTCCGTCCCACCTCTACCCCAGAGAGTACCTGCTCAGTGAGCAGGAGACTCCTCTCCAAGTTGTCAATGCATCTGAGTGTTGCCAGTTGCTCCTCTAGATCTAGGATATGGGCTTCCAAATGAACAACTCGCACACATTTCACACAACAATATGCACCCTCAAACTGCTGTTCAAGGATTGTGAGTTTAAGTCTCTACAGTGTAAGGAAAGTAACACTCACAGCGATCTCAAATTCCTGCTTTCAAACTCTCTGTTTTATAACTCTCTTACAGCTGCCTCTCTTCTAAAGCCACATAGACAGAGCACACTCAGGGCTGAGTCCCAAACTAAAATTTATACACCTATGACCAATCTACCCCTCCCACTAGAGGCAGAGTAGAGAAAAAAATGTGAAAAGGCTGTTTAAAATTCAGAGATCCCTCTATGTGCAAATCTAAGTACCCACACAATCATTACTTGCAGCCCTAATTGTTATAATTCTTTGGTTTGTGATCAATGGAAATACAGTCCACTAGTTCGCAAATTTACCAAGCACAATTACATACAACTGATGTGAATAGCAGGAAATCTCCACTTCTATACCTACCTCTTATTTAGTACCAAGTATAGCTTCCATTAGCACATTCAGCAATGCATGGTTCAAATGTCTGACTGCTTGTCATGGTTTACAATATTTTATTTACTTATCTTATATATGGCCTTAAAGGGGTACTCCGGTGAAAACCTTTTTTCTTTTAAATCAACTGGTGGCAGAAAGTTAAACATATTTGTAAATTACTTCTATTAAAAAATCTTAATCCTTCCTGTACTTATTAGCTGCTGAATACTACAGAGGAAATTCTTTTTTTTTTTTGGAATGCTCTCTGATGACATCACGAGCACAGTTCTCTCTGCTGACATTATTATAATAATAATAATACTTTATTTTTTGTTGTCATTAGTGGGATTTGAACCCAAGTCTCCAGCACTGCAAGGCAGCAGTGCTAACCACTGAGCCACCATGCTGCCCTTAGCATGTATCTGCTATGCATGGTTGCAAAAATGGACAGAGATGTCAGCAGAGAGCACTGTGCTCGTGATGTCATCAGGGTTCCAAAAAGAAAGGAATTTCCTCTGTAGCATTCAGCAGCTAATAAGTACTGGAAGGATTAAGATTTTTTAATAGAAGTAATTTACAAATATGTTTAACTTTCTGCCACCAGTTGATTTAAAAGAAAAAAGGTTTTCACCGGAGTACCCCTTTAATCCCCACATGGCACTATGTAATGGTACCAGCCAGGGTTTAAAAGCTAAAAAATAAAAGGATCAAAAGTTCAGAAATCTACATTAGGTAACACATTTGGCAAGTGCCCTGACCACACAATCTTACAATTTAAAGGGATTAGGCTTATAGGTAAGAAGTCCTAGAAATTTAAACTAGACTAACTTTCTGCAAACTTGTGGTTTGAAGCTACTCACCATCTGTGTAATCTTCAGAGGACAGGGACAGGAGACTCTGCACATCACTATTTTCTGATTCTGCTCCTTCCCGTCCTAAAGTCCTGCTCTCTGCAGCAGCTGCCCACTGTGAAGAAGTCTGGTGGACCAGCACAGTCTCCGAGCGATGTGTGCTCCCTGCTGGACATTGTGACATATTTGTGTTAGTTTGGCCTGAGGCATGATTAGATTCCATACATTGTTCCCTGGTGTTGGAATGAGACACTCCCTGCTGGATGTTTCGATCCTCCCCTGGTCCTTCAGATAATACTATCTGGACACGAGAGCTAGCAGAATGGATACAGTTTCCTGCACTGCCATACACTGCTTCTTCATAAGAAGGAAGAGCAACTTGCACACCATCAACCATGATAGACACTTGTTCTCCTGGCACACAAGCGTCTCGTCTGTTAGAGATATTAAGAAAAAAAGTATTACACATAAAAACATCAAATTTTCCATGGAAAGTGGGAAAAATTTACAAACCCCTACTGGTAAGCGGTTTCTCTTTTGCTTTAGTTTTAATTCACAGTAATTTTCCTTAAACCATTCCAAACCACACAATGCATGGAAGCCTCCACTCCATGGGGTTGCCCAAGACTACACCCGAGTGCTGTACTTTGTTCTTGGGAGCACAGAAAAGACCAGAGTGCATGCCAAATGCAGCACGTGCTCCACACTGAGCGCCGGGTCATGTCAGCTAAGTCTCTATTCAACTACATACAATAAAACATCTCAAAAAGACTGCCTCTGAGATGAGTATTACCCGACCTAACCCTTATCCAGCCCAGACTTCAAGAGGCTGATTTTCAGTGAACCATACATTATGCAAAGTGGAAACTGTCTTTGAAAAGACCATCGCTATAGAAGACCACTATTCAATTAAATTTCATTTAATCTTCTCAAAGTGGTTTAACTGTACGTCACACCAAGTCCGAAAAGAAACTTTTGCAGCAGTCACTGAATTTTGTCTTTCTGGTTTCACAGAAACCATTAGAGTATGTTGACACTGAGGAATTGGAGCAGAATTGAAGGAGAATAATTTCAGGTTTTTTGCCATTTTCTCCCTTGCACAGAATTTGTGCGGAATTTCCTTATGGAATTCCACACAAAACTCATTTTGTCAGTAGAAAAAAAAAAATCCTATTGACTTAAATGGACTTTTACTTGGGGATTCAATATGAAAAAAATGAACATGTTCTCTCTTCAGGCGAAACAAAATTCAGTGTCGGATCAGTGAGATCAGGGCAGCAGAAAGTCAATTAACAGGCAATGGAACTTTCAATCTTGGATGATTTGAAGTGGAATAAGCAAGATTACTGGAGTAAATTCCTATCAAATTCCTCAGTGTGAACATACCCTTAAGCAATAAAAGCTCGTAAATTTAGCTTTGGGTGACTAAGTGTGCCAACTAACCAACATTCCAAACAATACCATACTGTATGCATAGATAAGTAAATGGTCACCTACCTGCTATGGTGAAAGGACTTGATCTTGGGCTGTAGAAGCACAAACAAGACAATAAGGAGCAATATCAAGGCCACTGAGCTCGCAGTTGAGGCAACAATTGAAAGTGTTGGGACCCCAAGACTGGTATTTCTGTTGGTTTCTAAAGTAAAAAGTAAAGAATTAATATCACCCTTTCAAAACATTGAGCTGAATAGGAAAACCTAGTAAGGCTATGCTCACACAGTGGAATTTCCATGTGGCATTCCGACGAAAATTCAGCTGTTATTTAATGCCTATTGATTTCAATAGGATCCCGCAGTTCCATTCAGACAGCAGAAATTCCGCTTTCTGCAAAAATATAAGATTGGTCTTTTAGTATGCGGAATCCCATAGAAGTCACTGGGCGTGAAATTAGGTGGAATTCTGTGTTCTAAGAACACAGAACTTCCACAATTCCATTCAGAAAGCTTTGCCGAACTGAATTTCTGCAGAATTTTTACCATGTTAAAGTGGTAATCAAGAATCAAATATTTTATCCCCTATCCATTGTATGCGGGAATGCCTCTCCCCTCCGTTCCGCCCCCTCCCCCAGACATGAATGGAGGGGGCGTGACCTTACACCACGTCTCCAGTCCCGGAGGTTTCCGAAACTGGAGACGCAGCCCCGCATACAACGCGGGTGCTTCAGGGAGATTGCGGGGGTCCCAGCGGCGGGTACCCCACAATCAGACATCTTACCCCCTATGCTTTGGATAGGGGATAAGATGTTTGATCCCAGAATATCCCTTTAACATACTCTCATGAAAACTCACCTTGGCTAAGTCTGCAGCTTACACCCATAGGTGGATTCCAAGCTCCATTTTTGCAGGTTAGGAATTTATAGTCTCCTTTTAACATATATCCCTCTGCACAGAAGTACTCTATAACACTACCAGAAGTGAAGGGCTTTTCACAGTGTGGGGGATGACATATGAATCCACCATTTTCTGGTTCTGGAGGTGGAGGACATACTGTAGAAAAAAAATAAAAAAAACACATAAGAGTTGGCAGTATAATACTAGTGCCAGACACAAGCAGCAACTATAGGACTTTTCACACTAAAAGAGTAAGTAGAGCCGGGCACAGTCACGATACACAAATTATGCACCTTACATCAGGTGTAGGACCAACAACTTGGTAGTGATTTATAGACAAATGAATGTCAAAGTGTTGCTCCGTAATGTGGTACTAGATAGCATTGCTGCAGGTGGTGTTACTCGTGTATATGAGTCCAGAAGATAAATACCATCTCTTAAAGAATGACTGAGCACTCACCTTGTATAGTGCAACAAGGGATATTTCTTTATTGACCACGGAGCACAGACACATCGGGAGGCAAGACTCAACGGGGGGTTTCAAACTTTGGGCGAGGGACCGTATCGCAACTTATGTGCTTCATCATGAACAAAGCGTAAGGCACAATATGGTCCGTCGCCCGATGTTTGAAAACCCCAGTTCCTGCACCATCTGTCTTGCCTCCCGATGTGTCTGTACTGCGTGGTCAATAAATAATGTCCCTTGTTGCACTGTACAAGATGGGTGCTCAGTCCTTCTTTAAGAGATGTAAACTATAGGACTTTACCCCATGATTTTTTTATGGTTACGTGTATTGCTTCAAAGTAGAGCCCTGCACCAGGATTGGGATCCTGCATGACCCAATAAAAACTTGGGTGCGGTAATGAGATTGTTGTGGATAGGAGCCTGCGGCCAAAGAACATACATGGAGTTCAACAAAATCCTGCAAACCTCTGAAAGGCAACAGGGGTTGATTAAATTGCAGAAGGGGTACTATTTCTAAAAGCGGTGATCAGAGGTTTGTGGGAGCGGGCGCGATTGGGGACACACCTTGCAGGAGTGGACTGTAACTGTCAGAAATCCAGTGGGAGAGGGATCCAGCGCAGGACTCTAATCCAAAGCTTTACAATCTATAAGTGTATACATGTTAGGCTGGGTTCACACCACGTTTTGTAACTACAGTTCCCGTATACGGCTGGGAGGAGGGGGGACGCCGCGCCCGCACTCAGCCGTATAGGGGAACCGTATTTAATGCATGTCTATGAGCCAACCGGAGTGAACCGCAGCCTTCGGTCAGCTGCATTTTCGGCCATATGCGGTTTCCCTATTGCAGGCAAAAACGTGGTCGACCACGTTTTTGCCTATGGTCGGGAAACCGCATACGGCCCAAAACGCAGCCGACCGGAGGCTGCGGTTCACTCCGGTCGGCTCATAGACATGCATTAAATACGGTTCCCCTACACGGCTGAGTGCAGGCACCGCGATTAAGCCCCGCCCCCTCCTCCCAGCCGTATACGGGAACCGTAGTTACAAAACATGGTGTGAACCCAGCCTTATCAGGAAGACAATTACTGTACAGAATGTATATATTTTGCAGTGTTACATGCACAGTCGCAAATAAATAAAAACTTTAAAGCTTCAATAGGGAATCCACAATATTTTTCTTAACCTTTCAGATCTTTCAGATTAACACTGCTTTGCAAGAGTGAAGCCATGAGCATGTCAAGACAGGTTGACTAATGTCTCAGAGCAGATTGTCTGTTCCCTCAGGAGTCCATATTTAGTGTGAACTGCCCATGTGGCTTTAACAGCTGAGAACACACATTGAGGCTGCATAGGCAGGTCTTTTGAAGAAGAAGCAAGCAACTATATATTATTTATGCAATCAACTATATATTAAAATAAATGTTTGAGTGCCTGTTATCTATACAATTTTAAATGTTCCTGCTGCTGTCATTACCATTTCACTCATTTTTTTAATTTTTAAAATTTTTTTTTTAACTACTGCTTACCTCTGCACATTTAACACAGAGAGGAGGGAGTACAGAGCTGCTCTCGCCTAGTTGATTGAAAGGCCAGGAGCATGGCACAAACACAAAAGTCCTGCCAGTACTTCCTCATTTTTGTCTGCCTAAGTAGCCTGATATGGCGTACTTGGCCAGTGCACAGGACAGCCATCTGTCCATATCAGGACCACTAGAAGACTGAAATATGAGGTTGTTTTTTTTAATATAAAAACATTGTAATGTACGATATCCAAAAATTCTCAAAGTAATATTTTTACTTGCTACATTCTGAAATGTGTCCTTATTTCAACTGTATTTTCTTATTTTAATTTTAAATTTTTTTTTTTTTTACACTTTTAACAGCATTTAGAGAGCTGCTTTAACCCCTTAAGAACCAGGCCAATTTTCACTGTAGGACCAGAGCGTTTTTTGCACATCTGACCACTCACTTTAAGCATTAATAACTGAGATGCTTTTACCTTTCATTCTGATTACGAGATTGTTTTTTCGTGACATATTGTACTTCATGTTAGTGGTAAAATTGTCGATACTTGCATCATTTCGTGGTGAAAGATTCCAACATTTTATGAAAAAATAGAAAATGTTGCATTTTTCAAACTTTGAAGCTATATAAGGAAAATAGACATTCCAAATAAATTATATATTGATTCACATATACAGGTTCTTCTAAAAAAAATTGCATATTGTGCTAAAGTTCATTTTCCATAATGTAATGATAAAAATTTAAGTTTCATATATTTTACATTCATTGCACACCAACTGAAATATTTCAGGTCTTTTATTGTTTTAATATGATTTTGGCAAACAGCTCATGAAAACCCCAAATTCCTATCACAAAAAATTAGCATATTTCATCCGACCAATAAAAGAAAAGTGTGTTTAATACAAAAAAAGTCAACCTTAAAATAATTATGTTCAGTTATGAACTCAATACTTGGTCGGGAATCCTTTTGCAGAAATTACTGCTTCAATGCGGCATGGCCATGGAGGCAATCAGCCTGTTGGCACTGCTGAGGTGTTATGGAGGCCCAGGATGCTTTGATAGCGGCCTTAAAGGGGTTATCCAGGAAAAACTTATTTTTTTTATATAAATCAACTGGCTCCTGAAAGTTAAACAGATTTGTAAATTACTTCTATTAAAAAATCTTAATCCTTTCAGTACTTATGAGCTTCTGAAGTTAAGGTTGTTCATTTCTGTCTAAGTCCTCTCTGATGACACCTGTCTCGGGAAACGCCCAGTTTAGAAGCAAATCCCCATAGCAAACCTCTTCTAAACTGGGCGGTTCCCGAGACAGGTGTCATCAGAGAGGACTTAGACAGAAATGAACAACCTTAACTTCAGAAGCTCATAAGTACTGAAAGGATTAAGATTTTTTAATAGAAGTAATTTACAAATCTGTTTAACTTTCAGGAGCCAGTTGATTTATATAAAAAAGTTTTTTCCTGGAATACCCCTTTAAGCTCATCCAGAGTGTTGGGTCTTGCGTCTCAACTTTCTCTTCACAATATCCCACAGATTCTCTATGGGGTTCAGGTCAGGAGAGTTGACAGGCCAATTGAGCACAGTAATACCTTGGTCAGTAAATCATTTACCAGTGGTTTTGGCACTGTGAGCAGGTGCCAAGTCGTGCTGAAAAATGAAATCTTCATCTCCATAAAGCTTTTCAGCAGATGGAAGCATGAAGTGCTCCAAAATCTCCTGACAGCTAGCTGCATTGACCCTGCCCTTGATACAACACAGTGTACCAACACCAGCAGCTGACATGGCATGTTCAAAAGTGGCAGCCGACATGTTTCTGGTTCAAAAGTGGCTTGACCTGGGGAATGCGGCACCTGTAGCCTATTTCCTGCACACACCTGTGCACTGTGGCTTTGGATGTTTCTACTCCAGACTCAGTCCACTGCTTCCGCAGGTCCCCCAAGGTCTGGAATCGGTCCTTCTCCACAATCTTCCTCAGGGTCCGGTCACCTCTTCTCGTTGTGGAGCGTTTTCTGCCACATTTTTCCTTCCCACAGACTTTCCATTGAGGTGCCTTGATACAGCACTCTGGGAACAGCCTATTTGTTCAGAAATTTCTTGCTGTGTCTTACCCTCTTGCTTGAGGGTGTCAATGATGGCCTTCTGGACAGCAGTCAGGTCGGCAGTCTTACCCATGATTGCGGTTTTGAGTAATGAACCAGGCTGGGAGTTTTTAAAAGCCTCAGGGATCTTTTGCAGGTGTTTAGAGTTAATTAGTTGATTCAGATGATTAGGTTAATAGCTCGTTTAGAGAACCTTTTCATGATATGCTAATTTTTTGAGATAGGAATTTTGGGTTTTCATGAGCTGTATGCCAAAATCATCAGTATTAAAACAATAAAATACCTGAAATATTTCAGTTGGTGTGCAATGAATCTAAAATATATGAAAGTTAAATTTTTATCATTACATTATGGAAAATAATGAACTTTAGCACAATATGCTAATTTTTTTTAGAAGAACCTGTACAATATGTCTACTTTAGGCTGGCATCATAAAGTTGCCATGTTTTTACTTTTGGAAGACATCAGAGGGCTTCAAAGTTCAGCAGCAATTTTCCAATTTTTCACAACATTTTCAAAATCGGAATTTTTCATATCCCAGTTCAGTTTTGAAGTGGATATGAAGGGCCTCCATATTAGAAATACCCCATAAAAGACCCTACTATAAAAACTGCACCCCTCAAAGTATTCAAAATGAAATTCAGTAAGTGTGTTAACCCCTTAGGTGTTTCACAGGAATAGCAGCAAAGTGAAGGAGAAAATTCAAAATCTTCATTTTTTACACTCGCATGTTCTTGTAGACCCAGTTTTTGAATTTTTACAAGGGGTAAAAAGGAGAAAAATCCTCTTAAAATTTGTAACCCAATTTCTCTTGAGTAAGGAAATACCTCATATGTGTATGTCAAGTGTTCGGTGAGTGCAGTAGAGGGCTCAGAAGGGAAGGAGCGACAATGGAATTTTGGAGAGTGAGTTTTTCTGAAATGGTTTTTGGGGGCCATGTCACATTTAACCCCTTCAGGACGGAGCCCATTTTGGCCTTAAGGACCGGAGCGTTTTTTGCACATCTGACCACTGTCACTTTAAACATTAATAACTCTGGGAGGCTTTTAGTTATTCTGATTCCGAGATTGTTTTTTCGTGACATATTCTACTTTAACATAGTGGTAAATTTTTGTCGATACTTGCATCCTTTTTTTGGTGAAAAATCCGTAAATTTGATGAAAAATTTGAAAATTTTGCATTTTTCTAACTTTGAAGCTCTCTGCTTGTAAGGAAAATGGATATTACGAATACCTTTTTTTTTTGGTTCACATATACAATATGTCTACTTTATGTTTGCATCATAAAATTGATGAGTTTTTACTTTTGGAAGACACCAGAGGGCTTCAACGGTCAGCAGCAATTTTCCGATTTTTCACAAAATTTTCAAACTCAGTATTTTTCAGGGACCAGTTCAGGTTTGAAGTGGATTTGAAGGGTCTTCATATTAGAAATACCCCATAAATGACCCCATTATAAAAACTACATCCCCCAAAGTATTCAAAATGACATTCAGTCAGCGTTTTAACCTTTTAGGTGTTTCACACGAATAGCAGCAAAGTGAAGGAGAAAATTCACAATCTTCATTTTTTACACTTACATGTTCTTGTAGACCCAATTTTTGAATTTTTACAAGGGGTAAAAGGACAAAATTTTTACTTGTATTTGTAGCCCAATTTCTCTCGAGTAAGCACATACCTCATATGTCTATGTAAAGTGTTCGGCGGGCGCAGTAGAGGGCTCAGAAGGGAAGGAGCGACAAGGGGATTTTGGAGAGTACGTTTTTCTGAAATGGTTTTTCGGGGGCATGTCACCTTTAGGAAGCCCTTATGGTGCCAGAAAAGCAAAAAAAAAAAACACATGGCCTACCATTTTGGAAACTAGACCCCTCGGGGAATGTAACATGGGATAAAGTTAACCTTAATACCCCACAGGTGTTTCACAACTTTTGCAAATGTAAAAAAAAAAAAAAAAAAAAATTTTACCTAAAATGCTTGTTTTCCCAAAATTTTTTAATTTTTAAAAAGGGTAATAGCAGAAAATACCCCTAAAAATTTGAAGCCCAATTTCTCCCGATTCAGAAAACACCCCATATGGGGGTGAAAAGTGCTCTGCTGGTGCACGACAGATCTCGGAAGAGAAGGAGTCACATTTGGCTTTTTGAAAGCAAATTTTGCTCTGGGGGCATGCCGCATTTAGGAAGCCCCTATGGTGCCAGGACAGCAAAAAAAAAAACCCACATGGCATATCATTTTGGAAACTAGACCCCTCGGGGAACGTAACAAGGGGTTAAGTGAACCTTTATACCCCACAGGTGTTTCACGACTTTTGCATATGTAAAAAAAAAAAATTTTTTTTTTACCTAAAATGCTTGTTTTCCCAAAATTTTTACATTTTTAAAAAGGGTAAAAGCAGAAAATACCCCCCAAAATTTGTAACACAATTTCTCCCGAGTACGGCGATACCCCATATGTGACCCTAAACTGTTGCCTTGAAATACGACAGGGCTCCAAAGTGAGAGCGCCATGCGCATTTGAGGCCTAAATTAGGGACTTGCATAGGGGTGGACATTGGGAATCACTGGCGTAGAATACCCCTAACAGGGTGCCTCCAGCTGTTGCAAAACTCCCAGCATGCCTGGACAGTCAACGGCTGTCCGACAATACTGGGAGTTGTTTTGCAACAGCGGGAGGCTCCGTTCTGGAAACAGTGGCGTACCAGATGTTTTTCATTTTTATTGGGGAGGGGAGGGGGGCTGTATAGGAGTAAGTGTATATGTAGTGTTTTTTTACTTTTTATTTTATTTTTTGTGTTAGTGTAGTGTTTTTAGGGTACAGTCGCACGGGCGGGGGTTCACAGTAGTTTCTTGCTGGCAGTTTGAGCTGCAGCAGAAAGATTGCGGCAGCTCAAACTTGCAGCCAGATACTTACTGTAATCCTCCGCCCATGTGAGTGTACCCTGTACGTTCACATTGGGAGGGGACATCCAGCTGTTGCATAACTACAACTCCCAGCATGCCCGTTGGCTGTCGGTGACTGCTGAGAGTTGTAGTTTTGCAACAACTGTAGGCACACTGGTTATGTATCACTGAGTTTGTGACCTAACTCAGTGTTTCACAACCAGTGTGCCTCCAGCTGTTGCAAAACTACAACCCCCAGCATGTACGGTGCATGGTGTACGGTGAGCGCTGAGAGTTGTAGTTTGCAACAGCTGGAGGCACACCGGTCGTGAAACACTGAGTTAGGTAAAAAAAAAAACTCTGAATTTCACAACCAGTGTGCCTTCAGCTGTTGCAAAACTACAACTCTCAGCAGTCACCGACAGCCAACGGGCATGCTGGGAGTTGTAGTTATGCAACCAGCAACCACTACAACTCCCAGCATGCACTTTAGCTGTTTGTGCAAGCTGGGAGTTGTAGTTATACAACAGCTGAAGGTACACTTTTCCATAGAAAAAATGTGCCTCCAGCTGTTGCAAAACCATAAGTCCCAGCATGCCCATAAGGGAATGCTGGGAGTTGTGGTGGTCTGCCTCCTGCTGTTACATAACTACAGCTCCCAGCATGCCTTTTTGCATGCTGGGAGCTGTTGCTAAGCAACAGCAGGAGGCTGTCACTCACCTCCAACGATCCTGCCGCACAGGTCAATCCCGCCGCCGCCGCTGCTCCTGGGGCCCCGATCCCAACATTGACGCCGGGGATCGGGGTCCCCAGCACCCGGGTGCACGTCCCGCACCCGCTCACGTCCTCCGGAAGAGGGGCGGAGCGGGTGCGGGAGTGACACCCGCAGCAGGCGCCCTGATTGGTCGGCCGGTAATCCGGCCGACGAATCAGGGCGATCGTGAGGTGGCACCAGTGCCACCTCACCCCTGCAGGCTCTGGCTGTTCGGGGCCGTCAGAGACGGCCCCGAACAGCCAGTAATTCCGGGTCACCGGAGACCCGATTGACCCGGAATCGCCGCAGATCGCTGGACTGAATTGTCCAGCGATCTGCGGCGATCGCCGACATGGGGGGGCATAATGACCCCCCTGGGCGATATGCCGGGATGCCTGCTGAACGATTTCAGCAGGCATCCGGCTCCGGTCCCCAACCGGCTAGCGGTGGGGGCCGGAATTCCCACGGGCCTATGGATACGCCCTCGGTCCTTAAGGACTCGGGATGCAGTGCGTATCCATACGCCCTATGTCCTGAAGAGGTTAAGAAGCCCCTATGGTGCCAGAACAGCAGAAAACCCCCACATGGCATAACATTGTGGAAACCACACCCCTCAAGGCACATAACATGGGGTCCAGTGAGCCTTAACACCCCACAGGGTGTTTGAAGACTCTTCGTTAAAATCGGATGTGTAAATAAAAAAAAAAAGATTCTCACTAAAGTGCAGTTTTTCCCCCAAATTTACCATTTTTACAAAGGGTAATGGGAGAAAATTCCCTCCCCATCTCTCCTGAGTATGCAAAAACCCTATGTTAGGACGAAAAATGCTCTGCAGGCGAACTACAATACTCAGAAGAGAAGGAGTCACATTTGGCTTTTGGAAAGCAAATTTTGATGAATTGGTTTTTGGGGGGCATGTCACATTTAGGAAGCCCCTATGGTGCCAGAACAGCAAAAAAAAAAAAAACCAGCATGGCATACTATTTTGTAAACTACACCCTTCAAGGAATGTAACAATGGGTACAGGGAGTCTTAACACCTCACAGGTGTTTGATGACTTTTTGTTAAAGTTGGATGTGTAAATGAAAACTTTTTTTCATATTTTTTCACTAAAATGCTGTTTTTCCCCAAATTTTACATTTTTACAAGGGGTAATAGGATAAAATTACCACCAAAAATTGTAACCCCATTTCTTCTGAGTATGGAAATACCCCATATGTGGACGTCAAGTGCTCTGCTGGTGCACTACAATGCTCAGAAGAGGATGGGCGCCATTGAGCTTTTGGAAATGGTCAGTCAGGGGAATGGAAGTCAGGGGCCATGTGCGTTTACAAAGCCCCCGTGGTGCCAGCACAGTGGACCCCCCCCCCCCACATGTGACCCCAATTTGGAAACTACACCCCTCACAGAATTTAATAAGGGGTGCAGTGAGCATTTACACCCCACTGGCGTTTGACAGATCTTTGGAACAGTGGGCTGAGCAAAATGAAAAATTTTATTTTTCATTTTCACGGACCACTGTTCCAAAAACCAGCATGTTAGAGAAAACTTTTTCTGTCTTTTTTTTTTTTTACACCAACAGGCTGGTGTAGCCCCCAACTTTTCCTTTTCATAAGGGGTAAAAGGAGAAAAAGCCCCCCAAAATTTGTAGTGCAATTTCTCCAGAGTACGGAAATACCCCATATATGGCCCTAAACTGTTTCCTTGAAATACGACAGGGCTCCAAAGTGAGAGAGCGCCATGTGCATTTGAGGACTAAAAGGAGATTTTTATGCTTACCGTAAAATCTCTTTCTCGAAGGATCCATTGGGGGAAACATACCATGGTTTTATGCTGCTGTCTCTAGGAGGCTTGACACTATGGCAACCAGAAAAGTCGGCTCCTCCCAGCAGGGTATACCCGCCTACAGGCACCTGAGGTAATCAGTTTTAGTCCCAGAGCAATAGGAGAAGATCGACAGGTGAGGAGAAAAAAAAAAAAACACAAACTGTCCAAGCAACCAGAAGAAAAGATAACTGAACACACCCTTGGACAGATAACTGAAATAGGAACACCAGAAAAGGGGGTGGGAGCTGTGTCCCCCAATGGATCCTTCGAGAGATTTTACGGTAAGCATAAAAATCTCCTTTTCTCTATCGGCTCCATTGGGGGACACAGACCATGGGACGTACCAAAGCCGTCCCTTGGGTGGGTAAGGAAATCAGTCAGGCGGACGGCTGGACCACCGCCGCCTGCAATGCTTTATGGCCCAGAGGAGCATCAGCTGATGCAAAGGTATGAATCTGGTAGGACCTTGTGAAAGTGCGCAAAGACGACCACATGGACGCTTTACAGAACTGCGAGGCCAAAGCCACGTAGCGGAGTGCCCAGGATGCCCCGAAAAACAGGTGGAATGAGCCAAAACCCTGAAGGGTGAGTTCTTCCCTTTGCAGCGGTAAGTTTCCGAAATAGCAGACCGGATCCACCGAAAAAAATGGTGGTCGTAGAAGCAGGTTGTCCTGTACGATGACCTTCCGGAAAAAAAAAAAAAGGGGAGTCACACTGCCGAAAGGAAAAAGAGTGACTGAGAGACAAGTCCAAACAGCCCTCACCACAACCAAGTGGTGGAGCAAACGCTCCCAGAGATGAAATGGGGCCGGACAAAAGTACGGTAGGACGACGTCCTCATTGAGATGAAAAAAAAATATATAAAAATAAATCAAAACCATCTCAGGTAAGAAAAAGGACAGACCTGGACAGAAACCAACTCCCTTCCTGGTTGTATACCAGGACAAGAACTGAAGGAGAAAGCTGCCAGCTCTGACCCCTCCTAACAGAGGTAAGAGAAACAAGGAACGCCACTTTCCGGGGAAGGAGGCGAAGAGAAATGTCCCTGAGAGGCTCAAAGGGGGGCCTTGCAGGACAACTAAGACCAAGTGCAAGTCCCAAGGGAAAAAATGGACTGATAGAGGGGCAGCATGAGCCCCTCCCTGAACTAGGTTCGGACATGATAATTGAACGCCAGAGGACGTTGAAAAAGAATGGAAACAGCCGAACCTTTGACCCCTAAGGGAGCTGAACGCCAACCACAACCGGAGAAAAAGGCTGAGTTTGACACCAACAGAACTAAGACCGCCAGGTAAGCTGGTAAATCTTTGCAGAGGAAGGCTTGTGAGCCCTCCGCCTGGTGAGAACCACTTGGGAAGGGAAACCGCAGGTCCTCAGAACCGCTGTCTTCAACCACTACTACGTCAAAGGCAGAGACGGTAATAGGGGTGGCACGGGAGACCTGATATAGGAGGTCTGGACAATAGGGAAGGCACAGCGGTAAGTCGTTCAGGAGCCTGACCACGACGACGTACCATGCCCGTCGAGGCCAGTCTGGGCCACGAGAATGGCGGGAACGCCCCTGCTACGAGTTTCCTCAGGACCCCGAAAAGAGAGGAAGGGGAGGAAACAGATAAGGCAGGGCCAAGCCCGACCAAGAGAGAGGAACACTTTGGTTGTGGCGGGACGTGCAGAGGTCCACGCCTGGAGCGCCCCAGAGGTTGCAGATCACTGCAAACACCTCCGGATGTAGGGACCACTCGCCTTGGACGGCTGAGGACCGGCTTAGAAAGATCACATCCCAGAGACGCCCGGAATAAAGATCTATGAGATGGCCGGAAACCTGAGTTCCGCCCAGAAGGGAATTTCCCAAGAAGCAAGCAAAGAAAGAATTGCCCTATGCCAACATGTTGAAGGGGAAAAGGGCTTCTCGGGGACCAAGGCCCCAGACCGACCGGGCCTTGAAAACAACTCCCCAGCCCAACAGACTGGCAGGAAGGGGTAGGAAGGAATGCCCCCGAAAAGGCAGGGGGGAAAACGAAGCCACCATAGAAGGGACCAACAAGACTGACGAGAGAGAACAATCTTGCGGTCGAGAGACAATGGAGACCTGTCCCACCGGAATAGAATCACCAGTTGAAGAGGTCGGTGATGAAACTGGGCAAATGGCACGGCCTCCACGGCCAACGCTAACCGACCCAGGACCTCCATGCAAAAGGGAATGGAAACTGGATCAGGATGCTGAAGTCATCGGACTCTTAAGAGTCAGCCGATTGGTCGGCAGAGTTGAAGCAGGCAGAGGCCGCATCGAACTGGAGCCCTAGGAGAGCGGTTGGACTTGTCTCGATTGACCATCCAACTGAAGTGAGACAAGGACTGGAGGTTGAGGAGATTAAGACTCCAGGATCTGGGCCCTGGTCTGGAGCTCTGATCAGGAGGTCGTCCAAGTAAGGAATCACGGAAACAACTGTTGTCCGTAAAAGGCTATCACAGGCGCCAGGACTTAGGTAAAAGGTCTGCGGAGAAGTGGTCAGACCGAAACGGCGAGCCACAATAGAAAAGGACCGTCCAGAACTGCAAACCACCCGAGAAAGTCGGCGGGTGGGGGCGACCCTTCAGACCAAGGAAGGCCTACAGGTGCCTGATGGGGCCGCAAAATGGGCGGAACAGATAGCCGACCTCCGGAAGGACAGGTCCGGAAGGAGGGAACCCTGTTCCCATGAAGGCGCCCGGCTGGACTCTCTGTTGGTACCCTTTGTTGGTAGGAAAGGTCCGCAGAACCGGAAGGAGGACTTACGACAAAGCGGTTCTGTGAGCCTTATCCAGAGGTAATAAAGAACCCTTTTCCACTCGTCGCCTCACTTTCTGAAGGCAGCGTCCACATTCCAGGCTTTTAAGCCACATGGAGGGACGGTGGCTACCAGGTAACTTGTGGTTAAGGCAGCACAGTGGCTGCGCATGGAAGCAGAACACAGAAAATCTCCAGCTGCGGAGCATCGGAGAGCTAGATTAAATAAATCCTGCAGTGGGATCTTGTAGACTACCCTGGCGGAGATGGGAGACCATACTGAAAGGGCTCCTGACACCCAGGCCGAAGCAAAAGCATGAAGAACCTGCTGTCTCAAAGGCAAAGTTTGCCAAAGTCTCCACCTTCATGTCCCCTGGATCCTTGAAGGCAGCCGCATCAGCCAATGGCCAGGTAGGCGCCTTAGAGAGGCGGAAATCCGGCAGATTCACAGTTGGAGAGGAGGTCCACCGAGCAATGAGGTCCTTGGCGAAAGGACACCGCGCTTGAACCATCCTTGTTTCCTGAAACTTCTTGTCAGGGTGCCTTCAGGCGGATACCAGCAGGGCGTAAAACTCAGTGTGAGAGCTGAAGGTCTTGGGTGCCGGTCGGGCACGAAAAGAGGAGCCACGTCCGAAGATCCTGGGTCCTATAGATGGAAGGGGTCTCTTATGGCCAAAACCAAACACCACATCAGGCATATCCGTGTGGTCCTCTGAGTCGGAGGCCGAAACAGAAACCTCATCCACAAGTCCTCCAGGTGAATGGGAACGAGGTGAGGCAGCCCTGGAAGAGGTCGGGCACGATGAGAGGAAACTTCTGGACCACGTCCGAAGTTCCTGGGTCCTTTAGTTGGAAGGTGTCTCTTATGGCCGAAACCAACGAGTACACCACATCAGGCATATGCGTGCAGTCCACTGAGTCGGAGGCCGAATCAGAAACCTCATCCACAAGTTCTCCAGGTGAATGGGAAAGAGGTGAGGCAGCCCTGGAGGTTGGGCACGATGATAGGAAACTTATGGAGCCACGTCCGAAGTTCCTGGGTCCTCTAGATGGAAGGCGTCTCTTAAGCCGAAACCAATGAGCGCACCATGTCCGACATATCCGTGCGGTCTTCTGAATCAGAGAACGTATCTGAAACTTCATCCACAAGTTCACCAGGTGAACGGGAACGTGTGAGATTGCCCTGGAAGAGAGGGAGAAAGACTTGGTGCATGGGTCTGGAGAGCCAGAGCGGCGATCATGGGAGCGTCCTCTAGGTGAGAGACACTTGCTACAGGGTGGAGTAACAGGGCGATGCCTGCGAGGGGAGCGCCCGTGCCTGCCAGAAGACTCGGGGAATGAGTCAGATGAAAAACACCCCTATGACGCTGCGATAGCGTCAGAATAGGGAGAGCGAGACCCTCCGGAGGGCCGGTGTAGGGAGGGTCTCTCCAAGGCAGTCACCACATAAGGGGAGACCTGGGCCAAGTCGTATAGACTGGGAGAGGGAGGGAACCCAGACTGGGGGGCCGGCCGAACCCACCGGGTCTGGAAGACAACCGGGGTAGACAGCAGGAGGGTCTGGGGGAGCAGTGGAGCAGGCAGAACAAGTGGTTCAGCAGAACCAGACATTTTGAGTTACAACTTTAACACACACAGTGGGGATCAAAAGTTTGGGTACCCCAGGTAAAAATTTGTATTAGTGTGCATAAAGAAGCCAAGGAAAGATTGAAAAATACCCAAAATGCATCAAGTTACAGATTAGACATTCTTATAATATGTCAACAAGAGTTAGATTTTATTTCCATCATTTACACTTTCAAAATAACAGAAAACAAAAAAATGGAGTCTGCAAAAGTTTGGGCACCTTGCAGAGTTAATACCGTATATACTCGAGTATAAGCAGACCCGAAAATAAGCCGAGGCCCCTAATTTCACCCCAAAATCCCAGGAAAAGTATAAGCCTAGGGTGGGAAATACATCATCCCCCCCTGTCATCATCCAGACCCCCGTCATTAACACCCTCGTCATCATCCAGAAACCCGTCATTAACACCCTCGTCATCATCCAGCCCCCCCCCGTCATCATCCCCTCGTCATCATCCCACCCCCCCCCCCTTCATCATCCCCTTGTCATCATTCCACACACCCCCCTTCATCATCCCCTTGTCATCATCCCCACCCCCCTTCATCACCCCCTTGTCATCATCACCACGTCATCATCATCACCGCTTGTCAATGTCTGATACAGTGGTCTTCAACCTGCGGACCTCCAGATGTTTCAAAACTACAACTCCCAGCAAGCCCGGGCAGCCATCGGCTGTCCGGGCTTGCTGGGAGTTGTAGTTTTGAAACCTCTGGAGGTCCGCAGGTTGAAGACCACTGCGGCCTTCGACATCATCCAGCCCCCTCTCACCCCCTTTAGTTCTGTACTCTCCTCCGCTCGGCGCTGGTCCGGTGCTGCAGGACTGTCCGGTGGGGAGGTCGTCCGGTGGGAGTGGTTCCGGGCTGCCATCTTCACCGGAGAGGCCTCTTCCCCACGCTTCGGGCCCAGAATAGAGGCGTTGCCTTGACGATGACGCAGAGGGATGTTGGTAATGAACGTACCTCTGCGTCGTCGTCAAGGCAACGTGATTATTCTGGGGCCGGGCGCGAAGAAGAGGCCTCCCCGGTGAAGATGGCAGCCCGGAACCACTATCCCACCGGACGACCTCCTCACCGAACAGTCCTGCAGCACCGGACCAGCGCCGAGCGGAGGCGAGTACAGAACTTAAGGGGGTGAGAGGGGGCTGGATGATGTCGAAGGCCACAGTGGTCTTCAACCTGCGGACCTCCAGAGGTTTCAAAACTACAACTCCCAGCAAGCCCGGACAGCCGATGGCTGCCCAGGCTTGCTGGGAGTTGTAGTTTTGAAACCTCTGGAGGTCCGCAGGTTGAAGACCACTGAGGGCGGAGAGTTCACTCGAGTATAAGCCGAGGGGGGGTGTTTTCAGCACGAAAAATCGTGCTGAAAAACTCGGCTTATACTAGAGTATATACGGTATCTTGTACTGTCCCCTATGGCAAGTATCACAGCTTGTAAACGCTTTTCATAGCCAGCCAAGAGTCTTTCAATTCTTGTTTGAGGCATCTTTGCCCATTCTTCTTTACAAAAGTCTTCCAGTTCTTTGAGATTTCTGGGTTGTCTGTCACGCACTGCTCTTTTAAGGTCTATCCATAGATTTTCAATTATGTTGAGGTCAGGAGATTGTGAAGGCCATGGAAAAACCTTCAGTTTACGTCTCTTTATGTAATCCCCCGTGGATTTCGAGGTGTGTTTAGGATCATTATCCATTTGTAGAATCCATCATCTTTTTTAACTTCAGCTTTTTCACAGATGGCATCAAGTTAGCATCCAAAATTTGCTGAAATTTTATTGCATCCATTTTTCCTTCTACTCGTGAGATGTTCCCTGTGCCACTGGCTGCAATACAACCCAAAAGCATGATTGATCCACCCCCATGCTTAACAGTTGGACAGAGGTTCTTTTCATTAAATTCTGTTTCCCTTCTTCTCCAAGCGTACCTTTGCTCATTCCAGCCAAAAAGTTACATTTAAACCTCATCGGTCCACAGAACTTGTTCCCAAAATGCATCAGGCTTGTCTATATGTTCATTTGCAAAGTTCAAACGCTGATTTTTGTGGTGAGGACATAGAAGAGGTTTTCTTCTGATGACTCTTCCATGAAGATCATGTTTGTACAAGTATCTCTTTATAGTGGAATAATGTACCACAACTCCAGTGTCTGCCAGATCTTTCTGGAGGGATTGTGCAGTCAAACATGGGTTTTTATAGCCTTCTCCAGCTTTGTGAGCGTCAACTATTTTCAGTTTCAGATTTCTACACAACTGCTTAGAAGAACCCATGGTGCTGATTGTTGGGGCAAGGTCAGATGAGTATGGGCATTTAAACCTTTGAGATTGACATCACCTGGTCTTCCCAAATGATGATTGAGAACAATCCAGGACACTGGCAGGTCTCAGCTTTGCAAAGGGGGCAGTGCATGCTATAAATTCTGCAGGGTGCCCAAACTTTTGCAGACGCCATTTTTTTGTTTTCTGTTATTTTGAAAAAGTGTTAATGGTGGAAATAAAATCTAACTTTTGTTGACATATTATAAGAATGTCTAATCTGTAATTTGATGCCTTTTGGAGATTTTTCCATCTTTCTTTGGCTTCTTTATGCACATTTATACAAATTTTTACCTCAGTTGCCCAAACTTTTGATCCCCACTGTACATCCAAAGCTGGAACCACTGAGCAACCTCTTCAACTTGTGTAGTAAAGGCTTAGCCCACAAACCTTAAAAAGTACCTCTCCTGATCTTGTAAAATTTTATTATCCTCCCAGGTTCACTGATTATGTATACAGTGGTCCTCAACATACGATGGTAATCCGTTCCAAATGGACCATAGTTTGTTGAAACCATCGTATGTTGAGAGATCCGTGCAATGTAAAGTATAGGACAGTGGTCCACAACCTGCGGACCTCCAGATGTTGCAAAACTACAGCAGTAGGCTGTCCGGCATGCTGGGAGTTGTAGTTTTGCAACATCTGGAGGTACGCAGGTTGAAGACCACTGGTATTAAAGGTTGTACTCACTGTCCCCCGCCGCTCCGGACCGTCGCCGCTCGTCACCGCTGCCCTGGATATCGCTGTCCATCGATGTCGCCGCGTCCCCGGGGTGTCCCCAACGCTCCGGCAAGGCCCCTGCTTCCCGGCATCCTCGCTCTCTGCCATCACGTCGTTACGCACGCTGCTCCTATTGGATGACGGGACAGCGTGTGCAGCGACGTGATGATGTTTGAGTAGAGCGCTGACGATTCAGGGATCCCGAAGAGGACCGCGCCGGAGCCCCGAGGACAGGTAAGTGATAGTCAGCAGACCACACGGGGCACCGTAAATGGCTATCCGGCGGCGCAG